>NC_137274.1:6163988-6266488 GCF_053477335.1 Acartia tonsa
AGATTAAAGTTATAAATAACTTTGGGGACTAGTATAATAAACAGCTCAGTGTCCCCTCCCTATCCAAAAGGTGGGAAAAACCATACATAAACAATTCTAAAAATTAGTATGATTAAAAAATCTTCCAAAAAATATTTGTCAAGAAATCCTTTAAATTTATTTTTATTTTAAACTTTGAAAACAACACTCATAAAAGCGAAAAATAATTACATAATTCAAAACAAAATTGTATGTAAATTTGTTGAAAAAATGATGAAATACTGAAGGACTTGATTAAAATTGATGTCAAAAACGTTAAAAATTAAAATGTTTTATATGGAAATTCTGGTAATGATTATAGAGTTGCTAATACTTTCTAAATCTGTTATAGTAATCACCATGTCCAGTACAAAATCGATAGGACAATTTTAACATGGGTAATTTTAGAAAAGATTCGCTTTAAAAATTCTCTCTCTCTCTCTCTCTCTCTCTCTCTCTCTCTCTCTCTCTCTCTCTCTTATTTTATTTTAAAATATTATTAAGCTTTAAATTAAGTGATAATATAATGCACAATAATTAGTATACAACCCTATTTTTTAATTAACAAGGATGACAACATCCATAAAAGCGAAGCTCTGAAATGGAAGGACAAACGGACATTAAGACTTGTATAATGTCAGAACTGAATAATCAGAATGCGAATGTATAAGAATCAAAGCAAAATTGTAAGTAAATTTGTTGAAAAACTGCTTGATACAGGACAATGATTATGGACATACTTACATTTTTAGGACTTGATTATAGAGTTGCTTCGCTTTTAATATTGTACTTTGTTATCCTAGGAATCAGTATACCAAAAATCAGACCAATCAGATAATTAGGTCACATACAAATTTGTTGTTAAAAATGTAAAAAAAATCAACATGTTTAAAATGGACGTACGGACATTCTGGTAATGATTATAGAGTTGCTACGCTTTCTAACTCGTACCTAACTATTACAGGAATCACCATGCAAAATTTGAAATCGATAGGACAATTATAACATGCCTAAATTAACGAAAAAAGCTATTTAAAAAAGTAAAAAAATCAACATGTTTAAAATGGACGTACGGACATTTTGGTAATGATTATAGAGTTGCTACGCTTTCTAAATCGTACCTAACTATTACAGGAATCACCATGCAAAATTTTAAATCGATAGGACAATTATAACATGCCTAAATTAACGAAAAAAGCTATTTAAAAAAGTTAAAAAATCAACATGTTTAAAATGGACGTACGGACATTTTGGTAATGATTATAGAGTTGCTACGCTTTCTAAATCGTACCTAACTACTAAAGGAATCACCATGCAAAATTTGAAATCGATAGGACAATTCTAACATGTCTAAATTAACGAAAAAAGCTATCCGTTACGGACGTACGGACGTACGGACGTACGGACGTACGGACGGACGGACGGACGGACCGACCCTAATTATAGAAAAGCTTCGCTTTTAACAAGGATGACAACATCCATAAAAGCGAAGCTCTGAAATGGAAGGACAAACGGACATTAAGACTTGTATAATGTCAGAACTGAATAATCAGAATGCGAATGTATAAGAATCAAAGCAAAATTGTAAGTAAATTTGTTGAAAAACTGCTTGATACAGGACAATGATTATGGACATACTTACATTTTTAGGACTTGATTATAGAGTTGCTTCGCTTTTAATATTGTACTTTGTTATCCTAGGAATCAGTATACCAAAAATCAGACCAATCAGATAATTAGGTCACATACAAATTTGTTGTTAAAAATGTAAAAAAAATCAACATGTTTAAAATGGACGTACGGACATTCTGGTAATGATTATAGAGTTGCTACGCTTTCTAACTCGTACCTAACTATTACAGGAATCACCATGCAAAATTTGAAATCGATAGGACAATTATAACATGCCTAAATTAACGAAAAAAGCTATTTAAAAAAGTAAAAAAATCAACATGTTTAAAATGGACGTACGGACATTTTGGTAATGATTATAGAGTTGCTACGCTTTCTAAATCGTACCTAACTATTACAGGAATCACCATGCAAAATTTTAAATCGATAGGACAATTATAACATGCCTAAATTAACGAAAAAAGCTATTTAAAAAAGTTAAAAAATCAACATGTTTAAAATGGACGTACGGACATTTTGGTAATGATTATAGAGTTGCTACGCTTTCTAAATCGTACCTAACTACTAAAGGAATCACCATGCAAAATTTGAAATCGATAGGACAATTCTAACATGTCTAAATTAACGAAAAAAGCTATCCGTTACGGACGTACGGACGTACGGACGTACGGACGTACGGACGGACGGACGGACGGACCGACCCTAATTATAGAAAAGCTTCGCTTTTAACAAGGATGACAACATCCATAAAAGCGAAGCTCTGAAACAGTAGGACAAACGGACATTAACACTTGTATAATGTCAGAACTGAATAATCAGAATGCGAATGTATAAGAGTCAAAGCAAAATTGTAAGTAAATTTGTTAAAAAAAACTGCTTGATACAGGATAATGATTATGGACATGCTTACATTTTTAGGACCTGATTATAGAGTTGCTTCGCTTATAATATTGTACCTTGTTGTCCCAGGAATCAGTATACCAAAAATCAGACCAATCGGATAATTAGGTCACATAAAAATTTGTTGTTAAAAATGTAAAATAAATCAACATGTTTAAAATGGACGTACGGACATTCTGGTAATGATTATAGAGTTGCTACGCTTTCTAACTTGTACCTAAATATTACAGGAATCACCATGCAAAATTTGAAATCGATAGGACAATTCTAACATGCCTAAATTAACGAAAAAAGCTATTTAAAAAAATAAAAAAGTCAACATGTTTAAAATGGACGTACGGACATTTTGATAATGATTATAGAGTTGCTACGCTTTCTAAATCGTACCTAACTACTAATGGAATCACCATGCAAAATTTGAAATCGATAGGACAATTCTAACATGTCTAAATTAACGAAAAAAGCTATCCGTGACGGACGTACGGACGGACGTACAGACGGACCGACCCTAATTATAGAAAAGCTTCGCTTTTAAAAATAGTTATTTATTACATCGTAATTTATACAGCTTTCCGCGGATATTGAAATGAAAAATCATAGAATTAAAATTACTTGAATTGGTATTAGTTAAATTAAAAATTGGTATTAATTTTAACATTTTTATTTTGTTATTCGTTGAAAATTGACTGTATTATGATCGATGGAATACATGATTTTTCAATATGGCTGATAACCGGTTCTAATCCAGCTGAAAATAATAAGTAAACATTTATAACTATGTCTTTTTTATACATTGATGACATTTCAAATATTGAGAAAAAAAACACTTTTCCTTTTTCGCTAAGAACAGTTTTTTCTACATTAATTATTTTTTATTTAAAAAAACATAAAATCGTTAAATATGACATTAGTGGAATTATTACTTCATTGTTTTTAAGAATAGAAGAACGTTTTTATAAAACTAGTATAAAAGTTTAGAGAATATTAAAAGCGAAGCTTTTCTATGATTAGCGTTGGTCAGTCCGTACGTCCGGAACGATTTATTTGGTAATTTACATGTTATAATTGTCCCAAACTTAGCACGGTGATTCCAGTAGCAGTTAGGTACGATTTAGAAAGCGTAGCAACTTTATAATTGTTGCCAGAATGACTATACGTCAATTTTAACTTTTGTAACCAAAACTTTATGTGGTATAATTATCCAACTAGGACAACAAAGTACAATGTTATAAGCGAATCAACTCTATAATTCAGTTCTAAAAATGTCAGTATGTCCTTAAACATTAGGCAGTTTTTCAACATATCTACTTAAATTTCTGATTCGTCTCTTATACATTTACAATCTGATTATATAAGTCTGACACTCTACAAGTGTTAATGTTCGTTTGTCCTACCGTTTCAGAGCTTCGCTTTTATGGATGTTCTTAAATATAGAAAATCAGGGATCTTAAGGGATAAGACAATGTACCTAACCAAAACTTATTAAAATATTTTTCATCTACTCTTTCCTTTTAAAACGAAAATTTTGGTGTTTTATCAATATCACCACGAAAAAACGTTTCTAGTATGGCTTCTAAACAGATCATATCCGCTGGATTAAAAATAAAACTTGTTCTCAGCCGTACTTAAATAGCATGTATAGCATCGTAATATAGACAATTTTCTATGGGTATTAAAATGAAAATTGTAAAACCAGTTTTGTTAGTCAATGCCTTCGGCCCTCTGGAGCTTACAAAACTCATTTTTTTCTTTTTAATATCCGTGGAAAGCTGTCTATAATACAATGCCAAAAATAACTATTTCAATTGTTTTGTCATTTACTCTACTTAGACAAATAGGAGCATAACATTTTGGGTTCATTTTTATTGGGGTCCCCAAACTATTTTAGTGTAAATGAGGGCCCAGCGCAAAATCTTTATTGTTGAGAAAATAATGGAAAAGTTTGCTTCTGAAACTTTTCTAGAATATTAGATAGATAGATAGATAGATAGATAGATAGATAGATAGATAGATAGATAGATAGATAGATAGATAGATAGATAGATAGATAGATAGATAGATAGATAGATAGATAGATAGATAGATAGATAGATAGATAGATAGATAGATAGATAGATAGATAGATAGATAAATAGATAGATATATAGTAGACATATAGACAGATATATAGACATATATATAGACATATAGATAGATAGATAGATAGATAGTCTCTTTAGTTACAGCACAAAAACAAGTTTTCAGCAATTTCAAATGGATTTTATCTATCTATCAATCAATAAATCAATCTATCTAATATTTCAGAAAACTAAAAGTATCAAGTGTCAATCAACCCCTCCCCATTTTTTATTCAAAAAGCAAAAGTAGAAAATAAATAGGGGTGGGAATGCCCTCCCCCAAAATCGATAAAAACCTTCCATAAACATATAAGAAGCTACCATGTTAAGAAGAACCCGATCGGTTCCGCGATGCGCGAGATTTTTCGGTACAAACATACAGACAGACAAACATAGAGACAGACAGACACACAGACAGACAGACATCCATACAAGCATACAAACAGACAACAGACAGACAAACAGACAGACAGACAAACAGACAAAAAAAACAGACAGACAAACAGACAGACGGACAAACAGACAGACGGACACACATACATACAGAAATACAGACAAACAGACAGGCAAACTGACAAACATACAAACAGACAGACAGACAGACACCCATACAAGCATACAAACAGACAAACAGACAAACAGAAAGACAAACAGACAGACAAACAGACAGAAAAACAGACAAACAAACAAACAGACAAACAGAAAGACAGACAGACAGACAAACAGACAGACCAAAAAACAGACGGACAAACAGACAGAAGACAAACAGACAAACATACAAACAAACAAAAAACAGACAGACGGACAAACAGACAGACAGAAAAACAAACATACAGACAGAAAAAACAGACAAACAGATAGACAGACAAACAGACAGACGGACACACAGAGAGACAATCAGACAGATAAACAGACAGACAAACAAACATACAGACAGAAAAACAGACAAACAGACAACCTGTTACTTTATTATAATGATTTTAATTATTTATTTAGTCACTCAACCCGACTGCTAGCCGCTACAACGCTGAGAAATGTTCTTGGTACTAAGGTAAGCCGGGGCTTCGAAACCGATTAATATCCACTGGATTAGAACCGGTTCTTAGCCATACTATCCGCATAATTCCCGCGGTTAACGGTCTATAATACGATTTGGTAAATATATATAAAAACTAAAAATAAGACATGCTTGCATTTTTTAGGATTTGACTATAGAAATACTTCGCTTAAAACATTACACCTTGTGGTAATAGGCACCAGTATTCCAAAAAAATAGATGAATAGGATAACTATAGCATTCAAAAACTTGTTTTTTTTAAAAGTAAAAAATCAGCATGTTTTAAATGGACGTACGGACTTTCTGGTAACGATTATAGAGTTGCTACGCTTAGTAAATTGTACCTAATTGTTATAGGAATTATCATACAAAGTTTGAAATCGATTGGACATTTCTAACCTGTTTAATTCAATAAATGAACTGGACGGACGGACATACGGCCAACCCGACCCTAATTGTAGAAAAGTTTCGCTATTTAAAATGATGTTTAATTTAGAATCTAGCAGAAATATTATCAGAGAGAGAGGCTATATCTCATGTCATGCAAGAAGGTAGGAACACCCATTAAGGACACATAGTTTAACCCTTAGAATAGATAGATAGATAAGATAAGTAGATAATATCTAGTATGTCTATCTACAATACAAAAATCGCATTTATCTAAATATCTACATATCTATCTATCTACTTATCTTATATATCTATCTATCTATATATCCATCAATTCTAATTATCTATCAATCCATCTTTATATGTATGTAAGTCTATCTACAATTTACATATCTATATATTTACTTATCTAATCTATCTATCTAGCTATCTATTTAATCTATCTATCTATCTATCTACTTATATAATCTATTTATATATCTAGCCATCTACTTATATAATATATGTATCTATCTATATATCTACTTATATAATCTATTTATCTATTCTAATTATCTATTTCTCTATTTCAGCACTAGACGAAGCAACAGACCCTTGGGGAGTTAAAGTAGAGAGGGTGGAAGTGTAAGTTTTTTTAAGAAACCGATTATTATCCACTGGATTAGAACCGGTTCTCAGCAATACTATCCGCATAATATCCGCGGTTAGCTGTCTATAATACATTGGGGGGGAAAATTCATAAAAAAACAGGGATCTAAAGATAGGGAGTTTAATTTTTTTAAAAATTTCCTCCCGGGAGGGAGGGGACATTGGACTGTAAATTATACTGGTACCCAAAGTTTTACAACCGCGTTCTCTTATTTGTTGTTGTTTTTTAAACTTGTAGTGTTAAAACCTTTAAGCCACTATTTTTGATTAATGTACATAAAGGGTTATTTTGTTTAACATCTTATGGGTTGAGTCTCAATTTATCGTCCATTGTCTTATACCCCAAATTTCAAATTGTATTTCTGTTTGTCTAACTAACTGTCTGTCTATCAATCCATCTGTCATATATCTATCTATCTGTCTTTGCTGTTATTTTCTTAGCTTCTATTAAAGATAGAGGGATAAATATTATCATTCAAAGTACTCTAATAAGCACTGATACCCCTCCCCCTTCATTTTAATAAATTGATCTGTCATATGTAGACTGAATCCGACAAAGCCCAAATTGTGTCAAAAATGATCCAGGTGACGTCATAAAAATTATTATTATCCTTCTCTTTTTTGGGGGGTTTATTTCCACTTCTCCTGATCTTCTCATTTTTATGACGTCACATGGATCATTTTTGACACAAGTTGGGCTTTGTCCTAAATCCTGTTTTGTTTGTAGGAAGGATGTCCGTTTACCTGTCCAGCTCCAGAGAGCCATGGCTGCTGAGGCTGAGGCCGCCAGAGAGGCCAGAGCTAAGGTATACATAGATAGATAGATAGATAGATAGATAGATAGATAGATAGATAGATCGATAGATCGATAGATAGATAGATAGATATGTGATAGGTAGATAGATTTTATGATGATTTTAGGCTATTTTCCTTTCCTGCTCTTCCCCTTTGATTGAACAGCCCCTTGATGCTAGTCTATTATATTATACAACAAAAATCCCTCTAACAAACAGCCACACAAGCATTATTTCCTAAATTCCGATCCTCGGTTCATTAGATTGAAGATGGTAAAAGTCCCTCAACAGATTATGACGTCATACGATAGAATAGCCAATAAGAGGCCAGTATACAACAATGGTAAAATTTATGCTGGCCTCTCATTGGTTTTTATATCTTATGACGTCATAATCTGTGGAGGAACTTTTCATCTTCCTTAGATTAATTGCTTGTAAGTAGGATCAACTTAATTGTTTAATTTTGACCTTTTTAAATAAAAACACAATTTTATGTAGAAGACTTTTTTTGCTACTTCAATATCAGGTTATATATTAGAAATTAGTCGCATATCCGGTATCTGGCCAAAAAAGGAATCCAGCTCAACTTTACTTTTTTATATATTCATTTGGGGAGTACATATCTTTGGAAAATACAGATTATAGACAAATGCTAGACAACAGGGAGAGAGGGGACAATGGGCTGTTTATTACACTAGTCACCAAAGTTTTAAAATAGCGTTTTCTTATTCGTTCTGTAGTGAAGTTTGATTGGTTGCTTCATTAAGTTGAGTGTTCAATCGTTTCAACTACTAATTTAATGCTACATAAGGAGTAACTTAGCGTATAATCATTGAGGATGTACATCAATTTATCAGTCATTGTCTTATCCCTTTAGATCCCTGTGTTTTTATAGAAATTTTTAGATCGTATTATAGACAGCCTACCGCGGATATTATGCGGATAGTAGGGCTGAAACCAGTTCTAATCCAGCGGATAATAATCGGATATTTCTAATTAAGGTTATCGCAGCTGAGGGTGAACAGAAGGCCAGTAGAGCATTGAAAGAGGCTGCAACAGTTATCAATGAAAGTCCATCCGCCCTCCAGGTCAGTTGTTTGGTACCCAAAATTTTATAAACTGATACCCAAAGTTTCTATCTTTCTATCTATCTATCTATCTATCTAAATATATATATATCTATCTATCTATCTATCTATCTGTCTATCTTTATATCTATCTATCTATCCATCTATCTATCTATCCATCTATCTATCTATCCATCTATCTATCTATCCATCTATCTATCTATCTATCTATATTTCAGCTGAGATACCTGCAAACCCTGAATTCTATTAGTGCTGAGAAGAACTCAACCATAATCTTTCCCTTCCCAATGGACATCTTCTCAAATCTACTCAAGTTTGACTCACAGGGGGAGAAGAAATCTGCCAAAATAGAAAATATTATATAGAGAAACCTGTAGATACGTTAGAGACAATTAAATAAATGTAAAAATTATGGTTATTAAACCAAAAAATGTCAGTGTATATAAAATAAAATAGAAGTTCCTCCACAGATTATGACCTAATATGAAAGAATAGCCAAAAAGAGGGTAGTATGCACTGTAATTGACCAATGGTAAAATTTATTCTGGCCTCTCATTGGTTATTCTATCATATGACGTCATAATCTGTGAAGGGACTTTAATCAGCTTCTAAAAAAAAATAGACAACATCCAGAAAAATTAAGTTCATATAAAAAAAATTAAAGAAAGACTATTCATGATTACAGTGATGCTGCACTTTGCAAATTGTACCTAACTTTTAAAGGAATCATCATGCTAAATTTGACATTAGTAGGGAAATAAGAGGGACCAATAAGAGGCCAGTATACACTGTAATAGACCAATTGTAAAATCTATACTGGCCTCTCATTGGTCAAATTTATCCAATTACGTCATTTTTTTGAGTCACTTTACGCTGTCTGAAGAAAATTAATCTGAACCAATTTTAGAAATGAATACTACCTTATCAGTATAGACATAACCTTCATAGATATATATGACTTTGTCCAGTTGTGAGAAATTATCTTGTTTTAACAAAGAATACTTTGTTAAAGCTTTGTTTGACTTAAATTTACTTTTAATTTTACTTTATTTGAACACAGAATCATAGAACGAGGATTAAGTTTGTTCTTTCATGAATATTTTTATACAAGCAAAGATAACTTTGTTTAAACAGAGACTACTTTGTTTAAACAAAGACTACTTTGTTTAAAGGAGTTTGTTAATACCAATAAACTTTGTTTAAAATAAAATAACCTATTTTTACAAAGACAACACAGGACTAACAAAGACAACAGATAAGCAAAGAAAAACAAATTCATAGTAATATACTTTGTTTTAACAAAGAAATCATATTCAAAACCAGAAAGAATCATAATACAAGGAATAAATTTGTTATTTCCTTAATAACTTTGTTATTGAATAAGTATTGTATTAAAAGCAAAGATAACTATGTTTAAACAAAGACTACTTTGTTATTACCAATAAACTTTGTCTTAAAAATGTTAACTTTGTTTTAAAAAATTATCTTTGTTAAATCTTTCTGAATACAAAGAGCCTAATTTTTTCGCAATATTCCGTGAAATTCAAAACCTTTATTATGTTAACTATACTTAATGTTGACCAAATGCATAGTATAATTAAACGAATAATTCAGAACAGTTTGACTGAATAAGCGCATTTGACTGGAAGATATCACCAAGCTTTTTAGACAAAGCCCAAAGTGTGTCAAAATTGTTTCAAAAATCATTCATGTGAAGTCATAAAAATGAGGGATTATCAAAGATAGTAAAAGTTCCTCAACAGATTATGACGCCGGACGATAGAATAGCCAATGAGAGGCCAGTATTGACAAATGGTAAAATTTATGCTGGCCTCTCAATGGTTATTCTATCGTATGACGTCATAATTTGTGAAGGGACTTTTACCATCTTCGGGAATATCCATCTCTTTTTTAAAGGTTTTCTTTTCCACTTCTCCTCTCATCTCCTTCATTTTAATGACGTCAAGTGGATAAATTTTGACACAATTTGGGCTTTGTCAACTTTTCCGAATATTGCCAAAAAAAGACGCTCTTTATAATCTTTGTTAGTTGAAACTTGATAAATAAAGATCCCGCAATGTGAAACTCTTTATAGTGAGTACAAAAAAATGACGTCATACAATTCAGATGACCAATAATAGACCAATGCAATTACTAATAGCAGGCCAGTATGACGTCATTTTTTATAGGTACTATATAAATATTATATCGTTTTCTGACTTTTTCAGACCTTATACATTGAAACAAAAACTACCTATAATTAAAATATCCAGTATGGCATTGAAACTGAATAATATCCACTGGATTAATCAAAACTGATTCTCAGCCATACTGAAAAATCATGTATAGCATCGTATTACAGGTACTTTTCCACGAATATTAAAACTAAAATCATAAAATTATTATCAGATTTGTTAACCCATGCTCTCGGCCTCTCGGGGTTAACAAAACAGGTTTTAATCTTATGATTTTTATATCAATATCCGCTAAAAGCTGTCTATAATATGATGCGATAAATAACTATTATATATTTAAGAAACATTTACATTATAATAACTGTTAATAATACTTTTTTTTAAATTTTAACAAAAAAAATTTCGGTAATTATATTTATGAACATTTACAAACTAGTTTTAAATTTATAACAAGGATGACAACAACCATAAGTAGCGAAGCACAAAAAATCATAGAATGGACAAACAGACAAAGTAAGTTAAAAAGCAGATGTTCATTAATCAAACTCAAAGTAAATCACGGAACCTTTAATAAGTAAGTTTTATGTTTTTTAGAAATCTTTACTAAAAATTTCAGCTGTCTAACTTCAAAAGCAGCCAAGAAAATCACATTTCCCCCATAGTGTTAGGAACAGGCGGACAGACAAACTGAATTATAGAGTATTTTCGCTACTAAAAAAATGTCTAATGTAAAAAAAATATGTAAAGATATCATTATAGTTAAAATGTATATAGTTTAATTATGGATATATTAAATATGTATAAGATTTTGATTTTTATAAAAAAATATTCAAATAGGCCCTTTTAATGTAAATAGATTAGTGTTAATGTCGCCTAAGATATATGGAACAGTAATATTCAATTATTGGATTCTTTAAAAAATTAGGTTCACTGCTCGCTGGTAAGGCAAAAATTATTTTTGTGAAAAATCTTCCAAAACCGTATAAAAAATCTACAAAAATTAAATAAAATAAAAAAAGTTTATTAACATAAGATTTTGTTAAATTTTTGTAGATTTTTAATGTGATTTTGCAAAAACAATTTTTGCCTCACCATTGAGCAGCAACCCAAATTTTTGTTAAGAATCCACCTCAGCTAAAATGTTCCTAGTAACGATTATCTACAAAAATCTATCAACTTTAAAGGCTGCTAGCTGCTTAACAGCTGAATGTACATGTCATTTAAAGCGGCATAAAAAGATCTATAAAATTATATGAAATAACCAAGATCCATTGATGCACAGGGAAAGCTTCACTGAAGAAAAAATAAGTCTTTTTTGTGCATTAATATGCACCGCGAGATTATTGAAAAGTGGCTGACAAACTGAGCCGAGTGACGTCAATAGATCCATCTCTTTTTAAGGGGTTTCCTTTCCCATTTCTCCTCTCATCTCTCCCTTTTGCGACGTCAAACGGCTCATTTTTTCAGCCCCTTTGTCGAGTCTCGCTGATCCAGATAAAACTTTATGCGCTCTAGCATCTAGGGACTCTATATTCGAAGGAACATTATGAGAGGGCCGAAAAATAGCCTAAATCCATGCCCAAACTTTTTTTTATAAAAATGGGACCTATAAGAAGCATAACTGTAAAGGAGAACCATATCGGTTCAGCGGTTAGCGAGATTCTTTGCTACAGACAAAAAAAGCTTATTACTTTATATTATAGGATAAGCTGAGCGTTTTTTTCCAATTAGCAATTCATAGATTTTTAGAGATAATCGTTACCAGAAAGATTTTATTGTGAATTATTCATAAAAAAAGGTTATTTATGGTAAAATTACTTAAATTAAAAACATTTTTTTAATCAGAGAGGGAGGGGACATTGGACTGTTTATTACACTAGTCCCCAAAGTTTTACAATAATGTTTACTTATTCGTTGGCTCAACAACTTTGGGGACTTTTATTGAAGTTTGATTGGTTGGTTCATTAAGTTGAGTGTCCAAACTTTTAAACCACTAATTATAATCTACAGAAGGGGAACTTTTTTGTATCATAATTGAGAATGTACATCAATTTATCGGCCATTGTCTTATCCCTTTAGATCCCTGATTTTTATACATTTTTAAGTAATTAAAATAATTTTACCTATAAAGAATCTTAATATATTTTTTATGAAAAAAAACTTAATGAATTTTTCTCAAAATACCTCAAGACAAAGGAGATAATTTATATTGATACAAGGGCAATTATGTCCACCATAAGTGGGGCAACAATAATAATTATATTAAAGTAACAGGATGTTTGTTTGTGTGTGTGTGTGTGTAGGTGTATGTCTGTGTGTATTAACCGCTGAACCGATATGCTTCTCATAGGTCCTTGGAAGGTTTATAACTATTTTAAGGAAAATTGCCCCTAAGTAAAATGACCCCTTTGTTGTCAAAAAAGTTAAAAATTTGATGTTTGAAGATTCGCTTTTTGTGTTGTCATCCTTGTTAATGTGAAAACTGGCGGCTACGCCCCTAGAGGCCTCTATAAGCCCTGGGGAGGGGGGGGGGGAGGGAAATCTTTTAATTAAATACCATTAAGTAATGGCGCCGCCTAGAGGGAATATAGAAATATTTTTTGACAATGTTTCTTGGGAGGATGGTGGTAACTTCCCCCTAAAATAGGTGTAAACCTGCCAAGGACATATAAGAATCTACACTGTAAAGGAGAACCATATCGGTTCAGCTGTTAGCGATATCCTTAGGTACAGACAAACAGACACACACATACAGATCCTGTTACTTTTATATAAGGATTATACAAACTTTACTTTGCTGCGCTACTTAAAAACAAAGCCATTCTCGTTAATTAGTAAAAATATAATATTAGGAAATTTATGTGATTTATGTTAAAAATTTATGAAGAAAAAAAAATAATAAATTTATGTTTTATTTTTTGTTTTATTTTTCATCAAATCAAATGCAGGGAACTAAAGGGATAAGACAATGGCCGATAAATTAATGTACATCCCCGATAATAATGCCTAAAATCACCCCTTCTGTAGACTTTAATTAGTAGTTGAAAAGTTTGGAGACTCAACTCAAATAAACCAACCAATCAAAACTAAAATAAGTATCTAAAGTTGTTAAACTAACGAATAAGAAAACATCAATGTATCCCTTTACCATTGGAATTACATTAATATCCGCTGGATTAGATCCGGTTCTCAGCCATACTATCCGCAAAATATCCGCGGAAAGCTGTCTATAATACGGAAAGATAAATAACTTTAAATACTCAGGGATCTAAAGGGATAAGACAATGGACGATAAAATGATGTACACCTCCAATAATGAAACACAAAATTACCCCTTCTATAGATTAGTAGTTGAAATATTTAAACACTTAACTTAATGAACTATCAAAACCCAAAAAAAGTGCCCAAAGTTGTTAAACCAACGAATAAGAAAACATTATTATAAAACGTTGGGGACTAGTGTAATAAACAATGTCCCCTTTCCTACCGGACTACTGTGTTTTTTGAAGGAGAGGGACATTGGTCTGTAAATTATGCCGGTATCCAAAGTATTGTAAACACATTCTTTCATCCGTTCCATTTACATTAAATCTTAATTGACTAGAACTTTCATTTTGATTGGTTTGTTTAAACTTGCAGTTTTCAAATTTTAAACCAATAATCATTTATTTTTTCTGATAATCATTGGGAATCGTCCATTGTCTTATCCCTTTAGATTTCCCTTAGTTTGGGGATGGCTTTATAGATTGTGTGTGTGGGTGTGTGTGTGTGTGTATGTATGTGTGTATATGTGTGTGTATCTATGTATGTATGTATGTATGTGTATATGTATGTATAAGCGTGTGTGTATGTCTGTGTGTATGTGTATGTATGTATGTGTGTGTATGTTAGTGTGTGTGTGTGTGTGTAAAGGGGGCGTGTCTACATAATACCAATTAGCCCCCAGAGAAAGGGGTGGATATATATTCAGGGAGGGAGGGGACATTGGACTAAAATTACACTGAGCTGGATCTTTAAATCATTTTAGTGATGAGCCAGATCGGGTTGAGCCAACTGTCCACCAATGAGAGCACAGCATTTTATGAAATGCCGCGCTGTGATTGGCTGAAAAACGGCGCACCCCGATCTGGCTCACCACTAAAATGATTTAAAGATCCAGCTCTGGTACCCAAAGCTTTATAAGCTCTGTATCTTATTCGTTGGCCAAAAACCTATGGATACTCTTATTGAATTGTGTCCAAATATCACAACCAATAATTTGAATCTACAAAAGGGATTATTTTGTTTATCACATTTATCGCTTATTGTCTTATCCCTTAAGAAATAAAATTATTTTCTAGTATGGCATTGAAACTGATTAATATTCGCTGAATTAAATCGTTTGTCAGCCATACTAAAAAATCATGTATAGCATCGTATTACACACAATTTTCCACGAATATTAAAATAAAAAGCTTGAAAATAACACCAGTTTTGTCAACCTCGAAGGGCTGAAGATTTCAATATTATTTTTATTTTTTATTTGAATATCCGAGGAAAGCTGTTTATGATATTAGAAAACCAAACATCCTTTCTTTTTTTCACAAACAACAACGCCCCTAGAGGCCTCTAGAAGTACTTGAAGTTGAATTTAAACCCCCTACCCCTTAATTTTAATTTTAGTTTTATAATGAAAAATTAAAAAAATTTCCCTCAAAAAAACTACCGTCTCTAAAAATAGTTATAAAATTTTCCTGGACCAATGAGAACTTACATTGTAAATGAGAACCTTATCGGTTCAGCGGTTAGCAAGATTTTTCGGTACACACAGACATAGATATTGTTACTTTTATATAAGGATAATAAAGCTTAAAGTTAGGTTTCTGTTATATTGGGTAGGGCATTTGACATCAAAAAATAAATTCGAAGATTTTTTTTATTTTTGTTTGAAGATTTTTTTGAAAAATAAATATTAAAACATTGAAAACATTTAGAGAGAGAGAGAGAGAGAGAGGGGACGATGGGCTTTTTATTACACTAGTCCACAACGTTTCATAACAGTGTCTTTTTAATCGGTGGCTTAACAACTTTGGGGACTTTAGTGAATTATGATTGTTTGGTTCATAAAGTAGAGTGTTCAAAAGTTTCAAAAACTATTTGTAATCTACAGCAGGCGTAATTTTGTGCATTATCATTGGGGATTTATATTTATTTATCGGTCATTGTCTTATCCATTTAGATTCCTCAATTTTCTTATGAACTTATGCTTCTTTCAAAAAATGAAAAAAACATATTAATTTTTTATGTTATAAATTTTAGGCAAAAATATAACAAAAAATACAATTACTTTGGGGAATTTAATGAAAAGTTATCTGTTTAAAGACACAATTTTAATTGCTGTAAATAGTACGGACTTTCTGGTAACAATTATTGAGTTGCTTCGCTTTCTAAATTGTACATAACGGTTACAGGAATGCCCCTAGAGGCCTCTAGGGGCAAAAAATGCAAGGGGGTAAAGGTTAACGCTCCCCTATTAAAAAAAAGTAAGAAAAAAAACAATATTAAACAAGGGGCGATTTCTCCCTCCCTCAATATAGTTATAAACATTACCTGGACCTACAGGAAGCTACACTGTAAAGGAGAACCATATCAGTTCAGCGGTTAGCGAGATCCTTTGGTACAACAGACACATATCCTGTTACTTATATAAGGATATTTTTATTGTATATATAATATACATTAAGTTATCATAAACCGCTGAACCGATATGGTTCTCCTTTAAAGTAATGTTTCGTAAAGTTGAAGGCTATGTTTATAATTATTTAGGGGGAGGGTACCACCACCCTCCCAAGAGAAATCATCCCTAGAAAAAAAAATCCCTCCCCTAAACATTTTTCAAACTAAAATAAAAACTAACCCCCTACCCCCCACCAAGTGCCCCTAGAGGCCTCTAGGGGGCGTAGCCGCTAGCAAGGTAATGATATTAATAATATATTATAATCATAATATTTTATTACTAAATTGTGTATCGATGGAGAAAGTTTTTTCATTAATTTTCAGGGGGCGAAGCTACCTTATAATTTGGTGTTCTGTACGTCCATATGTCAGTTTCTAAATTATTCTATTATTGAGATTGCTGACTTGATTTGATCCTCTCTTTCTTTCTCTATATATCTCTCTCTCTCTCTCTCTCTCTCTCTCTCTTCATCTCTCTCTCTTTCTCTCTCTCTTTCTCTCTCTATTTCTTTCTCTCTATCTACATATACATTTCTCTCTCTCTCTCTATCTTTAACGAATAGATGTGACCTTTAATTTAGAAATTTAATATTTTCTATCAATTTTACTTTTGAATGATGATTCCTTCAATAATTAGGAACAATTTAGAAAGCGAAGCAACTCGATAATCATTACCATAAAATCTGTAAGTTCATTTGTCTACGCAAAATTTGTAAATGTGATTAATTTGCTAAGCTTCGCTTTTATGGATGTTGTCATCCTTGTTTTGTCAGTTAATATATAATAAAAAAACATTTTGTCAGATACTTTGGAATAGAACAGGGAGGACAACATCCATAAGAACGACAATTTGATTTAAAATTAATTTGCAGTTATTTTTGGTTTTAAATAAAAGTAAAGGAGAGAGAGAGAGAGAAAGAGAGAGAGAGGGAGAGAGAGAGAGAGAGAGAGAGAGAGAGAGAGAGAGAGAGAGAGAGAGAGAGAGAGAGAGAGAGAGAGAGAGAGAGAGAGAGAGAGAGAGAGAAAGGGAGAGCGCAAAGAGAAAGATAAAGACATAAAGAGTTAGATAAAGAAAGAGAGAGAGAGAGGGAAAGAAAGAGAAAAAGATAGTGGATGAGAAAGAGAGAGAGAGAAAGAGAGTAGAAGTAGAGAAACATTAAAAAGAATATGAATGGAAATATTTAAAGAGATTTTTTTTTAAATTAAAATCAAGAATTTTAAATAATTTGAGAAAAATTTTAAACATTTTTTTTTTATAATTTATCATATTTATCCTTTATTTACGTGCAAATTATATACTAGATGCTCATATGTTTTAGGGAATCTTCTCTAAAAAAATCATCTTTCTAACTTTAATAGCAGCTGAGAAAATCACCATGGACTGACGGACAGACAAAAAAGAAATATAGAGTAGCTTCGCTACTAGAAAAAAACATTTTTTTTATTTTCCTTTCAAAGACATCATTGCCAGCTTAATGATAAAGATAATTTATTGAAAAGCAAAGATTTTCTACAAAAAGGATGTCTGTCTAGCTGTCTGTCTGTCTGTCTGTCTAGCTGGCTGTCTGGCAATTGGAGTAAAATCATACCAATCGGATGATTATATCACATAAAAAATTGTTGTTAAAAAAGTTTTAAAAAATCAACATGTTTAAAATGGACCTACGGACATTCTGTTAACGATCATAGAGTTGCTACGCTTTCTAAGTCGTACCTAAATACTACAGGAATCATCATGCAAAGATTGCAATAGGTAGGACAATTATAACGTTCCTAAATCAACGAAAAAAGCTATCCGTTACGGACGTACCGACGTACGGACCGATCCTAATTATAGAAAAGCTTCACTGTAAAAAGTGTTTTTCACGTAATATTCGCTGGCTAAGAACCGGTTCTAAGGTGTACTAAAAATTATTAATCGTCTCGTATTAAATTAAGGCAATTTTCACCGAAAAATTAAATTTATTATATACAATTATCGCATTGTATCAGAAACAGCTTTCTGTGGATAGTAAAATAAAAATTATTTCCAATATGACAGCAAAACCGATTAATATCCGTTGGATAAGAACCGGTTCTCAGCCATACAAAAATATTATGTGTAGTTTCGTATTGTCTTAACCATGACACTTTGGTTAAGTGTGACTTCCGAATTTGCGGGAAGTTCTAGAGATCTTAGTCTTACGGACAAAAACCCCCAACACCAGGAACCATCAAGTTTCAACAGCAGGTTTGAGTATAGATTTATTGACACAAACTATTTCAAAGTCCTGAAATTACAAAATCAATTAATACAAAATTCCAGTTTTTATAACCACGTAATATTATTTGCTTTTTCAAAATCTTTTTTTCTACGGTTAAGAATCTTTGGGTACTTTGGCTTTAAAGGAAAATTATTTGGTTTGATAGATCATTGTTAAATGCAAAAATAAAGGCACATAAAAATTACTAATACATAATAATTGAATCATAATAAAGTTTCATGTGTAGCTGGCTAAAGCCTTTAAACTTAATAAATCCGTCCTATACGCCATTCAATTTAAATAAAATGAAGAAAATCTACCTGAAGTTCTTATGGTTAAAGCACCTGGTATACTAGGGTTGTTCACGCACTATGAGACCAATGATAGGCCCGACTTTATTCTCCGAAATCTTCATCCACTCACATATCATTCAAAAGTAAAGAACGTGGAGACACCAAAACATAAACAACATTCCATGCCGCGTCTCTTTAGGAAAGGAAAGTCAAACAAAGACGACATTTTCGCTGAATTGGAATTGTGAATAAGGAAATTAATATCGATCTTGATAAACACAAAGCTTCCTCGAAAAGAGGTTAAGACACATATTATATCCAGTTTTATATCAAAATTATCTTTTTATATCTGCAGAAAGCTGTTTAAAAATTTCAACTTTTTCTAAGCCGCTCTGGTAGATAATTAGATGACTTGGTTATAAAACTTTGGGTACCAGTTTTATTTACAGTTCAATGTCCCCAATGTTCATAAACTTTTCTCAATTATTGCTTATTATAGTTATTTATTGCATCGTAATATAAACAGTTTTCCGTGGAGATTAAAATGAAAAAAAAACAACAGTATTTAAAACCGTCTGCCCTAGAAGGCTAACAAAACTGGTATCAAATTTGTCATTTATATTTTATCTTTAATGGTCTTTAATGAGCTATTATAGATAGTTGTTCAGTATGGATTAGAACCGGTTCTAATCCAGCGGATATTAATAGGTTTCAAAGTCATATGTTTTTCCAACATAAGTATGTGTTTTTTATTTGCGAAGCTTCTTCATAATTCACTTTGTCTGTCTGTCCGTCCATTTCGATGTTGTAGGAAATATTAACTTATATTAACCTATAGGTAACTTGATTAAGTGTCGCAAAAATCAGCCCTATGATGTCATAAAAATGAGGGAGATGAGAGGAGAAGTGGGAAAGTTTTTTTAGCCCTGTGGTGTCGAAGGCAAGGGCTAAAAGAACTGGTTTTAATCTTATGATTATACATTTTTATATTCTTAGAAAGCTGAATATAATACGATGCTAGACATAGTTTTTTCGTATGGATGAGAACCGGTTCCTATCCATCGGATTCGAATGAATACGAGAAATATAATTAATTATTACCTTATATATTCATTTATTTATTCTGTCTTAACAAATTATGTTATCCTCAAAATAACAGGATGTCTATCGGTTTGTTTGTTTGTCTGTACTGAATTTTATTGGATTTAGATTGGTTTGGTTCATTAAGTGTCCAAATGTTTTAACAACCATTTGTATTTTACAGAAGGTATATTTTGTGTGTCGTCATTGGGGGTGTATATCAATTTAGTGGCCATTGTCTTATCCCTTTAGATCCCTGTGTGCTTCGCTCTTTATGTATATTTTGTCTCTCTTTGTCTCTCTCTCTCTCTCTCTCTCTCTCTCTCTCTCCCTCTCTCTCTCTCTCTTTCTCTCTCTCCCTCTCTCTCTCTCTCTCTCTCTCTCTCTCTCTCTCTCTCTCTCTCTTTCTCTCCCTTTAGATCCCTGGTGTTTTATAGTTTATAATTATATCATATCGTATTATAGACAGCTTTCTGCGGACATTATGCGGATAGTATTGCTGAGAACAGGTTCTAATCCAGCGGTTGTTAATCGGTACAAGATTAGTTGTCCTCCCTCTATTTTGTCTATATTGTCTAATTGTTGCTGAATAAGGGATAATTTTGTGTGTCGTCATTGGGGGTGAATATAAATAAGAACCAGTTCTAATCCAGCGGATATTAATCGGTTTCAAGATAAGTTGTCCTCTTTCTATATTAAAAGCGAAGCTTTTTTTATAATTAGGGTCTGTCCGTCTGTAACTGATAGCTTTTTTCGTTAATTTAGGCATGTTAGAATTGTCCTACCGAATTCAAACTTTGCATGGGGATTCCTGTAGTAGTTAGGTACAATTTAGAAAACGCAGCAACTCTTTAATCGTTACCAGAATGTTCGTACGTCCATTTTAAACGTGATATTTTTTTAACTTTTTTAACAACAAATTTGTATGTGATAAAATTATCCGATTGGTCTGATTTTTGGAATACTGATTCCTAGGACAACAAAGTACAATGTTATAAGCGAAGCATCTCTACAATCAAGTCCTAAAAACGTAAGTATGTCCTTAAACATTATCCTGTATTTAAGCATTTTTTTTAACTTTACTTATAATTTTGATTCGATATTTATACATTTATGTTCTGATTTTTCAGTTCTGACACTTTACAAGTATCAATGTTCGTTTGTCCTACCATTTCAGAGCTTCGCTTTTATGGATGTTGTCCTCTCTCTATTTTGTCTATATTGTAGAAATGTTGCTGACCTAGTTAAGTGGATAAAAATTCAGACTTTTGCTGAATAAATAATAATAAACTCTTGGTGGCAGCGCCCCCCGGCTGTGGGTAACCAAAATAACATGCGGTACCCAAACTTTTATCATCACTTTCCCCTAAATTGTTGACTTTTGTTTATCATCAATGGGGGTGTACATCATTTTGTCTTAAAAGACACAGGGATCTAAAGGGATAAGACAATGGCCGGTAAATTGATGTACAACCTAAATGATAATATTCAAAATTACCCCTTCTGTAGAAAATAATTAGTGATTAAAAAGTTTGTACACTTAATGAACCTACAATCAAATTCAATAAAAGTCCCCAAAGTTGTTAGGCCAACCTATAGGAAAACGTTGTTATAAAACTTTGGGGACTAGTGTAATAAATAGCCCAATGTCTCCTCCCTCAATGGCCTCAATGGTTCACGAGAATTTAACATATCTATCAATTTATTTTCTGGTACAGGCAGGGAACTAAAGGGATAAGACAATGGCCGAGCAATTGATGTACACCCTCAATCATAATACTCAAAATAACCCCATTTGTAAATAACAAATTTGGACATTTTACTCAATGAACCATTCAATTAAAATTCAATAAAAGTCCCCAAAGTTGAAAAGATAACAAATTAGAAACAATACTATAAAACTTTGGGGACTAGTGTAATAAAGAGCCCAATGTCCCCTTCCTTCCTGGGTAATAACTATAATCAGATACATGTCAAATGAAATTAAGTTGCCGATTGTGTACATAGTTTTCTCGGTGTTAGCTCATCCTATCTCAATATTTATAACTAGCTAAAAAAGCTTCAAACTTCCAAAAACATCTAATTAAAAAAAAAATTATAAATGTATAATGAATAAATCGTTTATGCATTCAAATTTTGATTTTTTTTGGCAGTTTGAATTTTTGTAGCTAGTAGTAAATATGGCTGGGACATACCCTTAGGAAGGATAACGACGACATCACAAAATACTCTCTAGTATGGAACCCCCAAGGCCAACGAAAGAGAGGCAGACCGAAAAATACATGGAGAAGAGAGACCGAGAAGGAGATAGGAGGTTTTGCAGATGCTGAAACCGCAGCTATGGATAGACGTGGATGGAGGAAGATCGTCAGTGGCCTAAGCTCCACCCAAGCGGAGTAATAAGGCTGGTAAGGTAAGTAGTAAATATTGAGATAGGATGAGGAAACACCGAGGAAACTGTGTACACAATTGGCAACTTAAATTCAACTGACCCAGATACATGACTATATGAACTGTTCTAATAAAAATAAATCCTTATAAAAAAGTGAAAGGATATTTGTGTGTCTGTCTGTCTGTTTGTGTGTGACAAATGATCTCGCTAACCACTGAACCGACATGGTTCTCCTTTACCAAGAGAAGTCGCCCATAGAAGAAAAATGACCCCCCCCCCCCCCGCCAAAAAAAATATTTTTTTTTCTCGTATTCATTCAAATCCGGTGGATAGGAACCGGTTCTCATCCACACGAAAAAACTATGTCTAGCATCGTATTATATTCAGCTTTCTACGAATATAAAAATGTACAATCATAAGATTAAAACCAGTTTTTCTAGTCCGTGCCTTTGACACCTCGGGGCTAAAAAACTGGTTTTAATCTTATGATTGTACATTCTATATCCGCAGAAAGCCGTTTATAAAACGATGAAAGAAATAACTATTAACTTTTAATTTTAAAACTGCAATATTCATTTGGAATAGTGATATCTAGGATGATTGGGTAATATATAACGTCTTAAGATCTTAATTATGTCTGTATTTATGTAATTTTAGGCAGGGATCTAAAGGGATAAGACAATGCCCGATAAATTGATGTACATCCCCAATAATGATACACAAAATGATCCCTTTTGTGGATTACAGTTAGTGGTGTAAACACTGAAATTAATGATCAAACCGATGAAAATTAATTTATAAAGTTACCCAAAATTGTTAGGCCAGCGAATAAGAAAAAGTTTAATATAAAACTTTGGTGACTAGTGTAATTAACAGCCTATTTTTTTCTCCCTTCAAGAGTTTAAGAAATTTTTATTTAAATATTAAATCAATTATTTTTGTATATCAGTAAATGTTCGTTTTATGTCTGATTTAGATATAGATTATACGTGGATATTATAACAGGGGAATAATTGTCGTCAATTTAGGTTGCTAACATAGTTTATTGGTCAGTTCGTTCATCCATTAAAGGGGGATGCGATGAGATTTATTGTTATTCCACTTTATTATAGTACATGAAAATCCGATGTAAGATCTAATTAATAATAAATCCATGTTTTTATGGATTTTTAAAAAAATATTGGAAGATTTTTGTTCAAAAAAATGAATTTTTGTTGCAACGAATGTTTTGAACTTATCAAGAATGACAACATACATAAAAAACAAACCTTAAAAACTATAACGATAGCAAACTAAAATTAACACTTGTAGAGTGGCAGAACTTCATAAGCATAGTATAAATATATAAGTTTAAACAAAATTGTATGTAAATTAATTGCAAATTTGCTTTAAAACTGTTTAAGGGCATTTTGAGATGTTATTACAGAAATGCTTTGCTTACAATATTATACTTTGTTGTACTAGGAATCTTTATTCTAAAATTCAGATAAATACAATAATTTTAACATAAAAAATAGTTAAAAATTCAAAATGGAGCTTTCATTGCTAAGTTTGAAATTAACAGGACAATTCTAACAATTTTTATAAATTAATACTATATACAATTGAAATACAATCTAATAAAGTAAAACTTGTAGCTGGCTAAAAATATCAACCTATCCCCTCCTCCCCTACTGTATGAACGAACTGACTAATAAATTATATCCATGTTAGCAACCTAAATTAACGACAATTATTCCCCTGTCATAATATCCACATATATATATTACATCTATTATTGAGGTTTAACAAAACATAATAATTTATAATTGTCGTCGTAGAAAGGAGAAATTATAAACAATACATATTTTCATCCAGGGATCTAAATGGATAAGACAGTGGCCGATAATCTCTGATGATTTCCCAATTACCCTCTTCTGTAGGCTACAGATTATAATTCTCTCTTTCTCTCTCTCTCTCTCTCTCTCTCTCTCTCTCTCTCTCTCTCTCTCTCTCTCTCTCTCTCTCTCTCTCTCTCTCTCTCTCTCTCTCTCTCTCTCTCTCTCTCTCTCTCTCTCTCTCTCTCTCTCTCTCTCTCTCTCTCTCTCTCTCTCTCTCTCTCTCTCTCTCTCTCTCTCTCTCTCTCTCTCTCTCTCTCTCTCTCCCTCTCTCTCTCCCTCTCTCTCTCTCTCTCTCTCTCTCTATCTTTCAATCTTTTTCTACTTAGCTATTATTTGACTATTATCTTTAAAAAGTTAATTCCTAGGGTAATGGTTTATAATGCTTTTGAATCAGACAGTAGAACAAACGAACATTAACAATTGCAGAGTGTCAAAATTTAATAAGCATTTATACATCAAAATAACAAAACTATTTAAGGACACATTTACAATTTTAGGGCTTGACTATAAAGATGCTTGCTGATATTATTATGCCTTGTTGTCATATGAATAAATATTTAATAGGTCACTGGGGTTCCAATGTTTGAGGGAATGCATCATATAGAATGCAGTTTAATATTTTTGCTAGTCCTTGTCCTATCCCTGTCTATCCGTCTGAATCTTAAGATCTTGGTAACTGCTGAACCTATTGGGCTCTACCATAATATAGCTATTAGTCCTGTATTGGTTTTAAGCTAGTTTCTTGGGAAGTGGGGAAAGGGAAACCCCCATTAAACCTTGGGGCGAAGCCCCAATATTTTTTTAATTGACGAAGCCACTGGTGTTTAGTTTTAATCATCAAAAACTTGATTTAAAACAAGAATGTCAACATCCATAAAATCAGAAGGAAGGACAAATAAACTAATAACTCATGTGCCAGACTGTAAAGGAAGAATTAATAACAGAAAATTAGTTTTTAAATTTTATTTTATCTAAATAGGTTATATCTCAAACTGATAAATTACATACAAAAATATTTTATTATATATCAAAATAAGTACAAATCCAAAGCAACAAGTGTTATGAAAAATTTAAATTGAAAAATAAATTTAATTTAAATCTAAGAAAAGAAAATCTGTTTTTAATTTTAATTAGTAACATTAAAAAGCCTAACATTAATTTCTAAGTCTAAACGAAATTGTACATAGATTTGATGCATAATTGCGTAAATATAGGATATAGTAAAAAAAGACATACTTTAATCTTTTGGATTTGATTATAGAGATGCATTGCTTAAAATACTGTACCTTCTTGTCCTAAGAATCATTATTCCAAAAATCAGATAATTGGGATAATAGTATTATGTAAAAAAATGTTGTCATAATATAAAAAAAACAGCTTGTTTTAGATGCACGTACTGACTTTCTTGTTAAGATTATAGAGTTGCTACGTTTTTTAAATTGTACCTTACTGTCATAGAAGTTATGATGCAAAGTTTTAAAGCACTATGACAATTCTAACATGTTTAAATTATCAAAAAGAGCTAACTGTTATGGACGTACTGATGGACTGACCCTAATTATAGAAAAGCTTGGCCTTCAAAAAAAAATATTTTCTATTTGCTACACATATGTTTATCTAGTAATTTTCCATAGTTAAAAAATTATTTATGCAGGGTTCAAAGATCAAATATTTTCAATATCAATATGTTTTATCTATAATACAAAGTAGAACGATGTCTGTCTGTTTGTTTGTCTTTCTGTTTGTAGCGAAGGATCTCGCTAACCGCTGAACCGATTGGGTTCTCCTTTTCAGGGTAGCTTCTCATAAGTCCCGGGAAGGTTTATAACTATTTTCTTGGGGGGTGGGACACCCCCAACCCCCCAAAAAATGAACCCCCCCCCCCCGCAAAAAAAAAAAAATTCTTCTTAAAACTAAAATTAAAATAGTGGGGTCGACTTCCGCCCCCCCCCCCAAAAAAAAAAAATTTTTAATTTTTCTATCAAATCTAAAATACGAAAAATTGGTTGGATCTATAGATATAGCATAGCAGCATTCTTAAATATTTGTACCCAGGACCTGGCTCAACATTTAGTGCATCTGCTTGTCGTCAAGGTGGTGATAGGTTCGAATCTTGGCTTAACACCATCTCATAACTGAAGACGTTAATACTTGTTCTTACTGCTGCTATGTCAGGTGAGTGACATAAATAGTTAGAGTAGGGGGAAATGCCTTGGCCTAAAACAGGCGCAACCCATCACTCTGCATAGTTAGGATGTATTATTTAGGCTACAGTGTCAACTTTTCACAACAAATATGGCCTCATATGTGTTAATTGGGTAAATTAATGGACATAACTGTAGATATTTTGTTTTAAGTAGCAAAGCTACTTTATTATCCAAATTGTCCTTGTGTTCATAGTTCAGACAACATTTCAAACAACAGGGGGCATAATCATATATGTATAAAATAAAAATCTATGGTTTTTAGCTGTTTTTGGTAGAGAAGCTACTCTATAATTCAAAATGTCTGTCCGTCTGAGACAGAAAGGGGGAAACGTAATTTTCTCGGCTCTTGTAAAAGACAGAGAGGTTAAAATTTCCAGGGATTAATGATGTTAACAGTCTTAATATTTTCACCAAGTTTCATTAAGATTCGTCAATTGGTTGGAGTGCTAGATCGATTCCTACATTTTTAGGTTTTCATGATTTTCTATACTTCTACAGGGTGAGTCAGAAAAAACTGAGTTTTTCGATTTTCAGAAACAACCAGAAGGAATACCGAAAAAATGATTATATATCCTTGTTCTCTGTACAAAAGCACATCAAACTTGTAACAGGTGTTTTTCATTATATCTAAAAATGCGGCCTCTATGATAGGTGTATGGTGTCAAAAAATGCCTTGTGTGAAAAATGTTGATCAAGAAAAATTAAAATAACTCATCTATTTTGTATTTAAAAATCTTAATATTTCAATATTAATTTAGAAAAAGGTCTAAGAAAAGTACTTTAATGAGTTTTAAAGGTGAAATACTTTTTGGCTCCTCACACAAGCATTTTTAGAATACTGCAATTTGTCATTTTTTCATATTTCTTGATTGTGATGCATGTGGTTTAAAAGAATCTATCTTCTATAATAACGTAGCTTATAGTAAAAAGAAAAATAAACCTTTTTATTTGACAAAAAAATCTCTTAAGATAAAAAAGTTATCAAGGTTTGAATTTTTTAAATAAAAATACCTTTTAGAAACCCCACCCTATCTAAATGAAGTTAATATGATAGATTATAACACACAAGTATAATTTGTCAAAAGGGGGCGGAGATTTTGGAGATTAAATCCAGTCTTGCACCAAATATAGAAAAAATTCAGGGGGAGGAGGGAGGAATTTAGGTAACAAGATGAAATATTTCCGGTCATGAGCTGGTTTTCCGGTCATGGGGTATTAAATCTAAACAATAGATTACAACAAAACGTTTGATTTATAATGTGATAATTTAGTTTAAATAAATTGTATTTTTAGGATGTTAAATATTAACAATTTGGTGAATAAAAATTTTAATAATCAAAAAATATTTTTGTTTATCTATTTAGAATGGTAGACATTTTTTATTATAAATAAATCTACCTAAAAAGTACAAAATAATGGCCGAAAAAGTCATCACACACACTTTTTGAAATCTTTATGCTCTAAAAAGCGCCGTTATTTTCAGAGATATTCAAAAACACATTTTCTAAGTTTAATGTATATTTTTATAGCGAACAAGAACCTATAATTGATTTTTCCATATTCCTACTGGTTGTATCAGAAAATCGGAAAACTTAGTTTTTTCTGACTCACCCTGTATATTTTTAGGGATTAAATAAGTTCACAATTTACATATCCCCACAAAGTTTCGTTAAGATTTGTTAATTTGCTGATGTGCTAGATCGATTTATATATCTTTTTACGTTATAAATCTTACAAGGTTTTGTGATTTTTTGGTTTAATGTTTTTTTTTATGAAACTGCAATAAAGTTCATTTTTTCCGGATATCCATCCATAATTTTTGAGCTTCGCTACTTATGGATGTTGTCATCGTTGTTTTTATAATATCACAAATTTCTCTTTTGGCTCAATTTTCTAAAGAAGTTGTATCAACTTTTTCACTTTTTATTTAAGATAGCTAGCCGGCTCTTTTAGTAAGTAGTAGATGTAAAATTTTTCATAGAATTCAGATATGCAATCGTTTTTTTTGTAGACCTCTTATTTTTGAAGTAATTTAAGTTTTTTAAAAAAATAATTAAGTCGGTTTTAAGGTACTAAAACGCAACAAAATAAAAGAAAAAAATGGCCAGTATGAACAAAAATAGTAAGATCTTTAATTTGACACCTTACTTTTAAAATTCTGTTAAGTAATTATTGAAAAAATCTATTTTGTTAACCTTGGATTAATCAAAACTTTGAAATTAAAAATATCCTCTCACAGGCATGTATGTGTTCATATATACTTTTAGAATGAGAAAAATAATACGAATCCAGTCTAAGCAAAATTGAAAAACTTTTATAAAACTAAAAAGTGAAAAAGTTGATACACCTTCTTTGGATAAAATTATCAAATTAAATTCCCTATTGTGCTTCGCTACTTATTGTTCTTTTTTTTTTTTTTTTTTCAAGAAGTGCTAAAATGCAGAGAAGAGGCGATAATGGGCTCTTTATTACACAAGTCCTCAAAGTTTTATAACAACCTTTTCTTATTCGTTGGCTAAACAACTTTGGGGACCTTAAATGAATTTTAATTGGTTGGTTTATTAAACTTAGTGTCTATACGTTTCAACCACCAAGTGAAATATACAGAAAGGGTAATTATGTGTATTATAGCATTAGAAATGTACATCAATTAGTCGGGTATTGTCTTATCCCTTTAGATCCCTGACTAAAATGTGTCAGAAAGCTCCACAAATGTTGTGAAGCTAGATTTAAACACTTTCATAAAGAGGCAATTTCCCTCCATATTAAAATGGGGCAACACAAAATTATTTTCATGTGGATACTCTAATGTAAAATAAAATTTCCTGTCCTTCTAAGATATCTTTGTTTCCATGCATGAAAGGACATAAGCTTGGGGAAACTCCAAATAGTTTGTTAATTATTATTTACTGGCGGTTACGCCCCTAGAGACCTTTTGGGGGCACTTAACGAGGGGGCAGAGGAGGTAGACCAACCCCCACCCCTTATTTTAAAATTTTAGTTTTAAAAAAATGTTTGGAGGGGGGTATTTTTTTCTAGGTGCGATTTCTCTTGGGAGGGTGGTGGTACCCTCCCCCAAAAAGAGTTGTTTACCTTCCCAGGACTTATGAGAAGCTACCTTGGAAAGGTTCAGCAATTAGCGAGACAGACAGACAGAAATCCTGTTACTTTATTTAAAGTTTATTCTTTTTTGCTTTAGATAATTTTAAGAGTATATATGTGTCTACAAATCATTAAGCTTGTTTTTAAAAGCGAAGCGAATTAAGTCCTAAAAATGTAAGTATGTCCATAAATATTATCCTGTATCAAGCAGTTTTTCAACAAATTTACTTACAATTTTGCTTTGACTGTTATACATTTATATTCTGATTATTCAGTTCTGACACTATACAAGTGTTAATGTCCGTTTGTCCTACCGTTTTAGTGCTTCGCTTTTATGGATGTTGTCATCCTTGTTGCTTTAGATAATTTTAAGAGTGTATATGTGTCTACAAATCATTAAGCTTGTTTTTTGTCAAGCATATGTTTAAATAGAGATTTGTTAGAGTAATTTATTTTAAAATAAGTTAAAGAGAAAGAGAGAGAGAGAGGAGGGGTAATAATTCTTTCTTTTCTTAACTATGATTTATGAATGAAGTTTTTTTCTGATATTTATCTCACAGAGAAAGCAGTAGAAAGGAGGAAATTTAAAAATTGAATAAATACTTGAGACAGAAATAAACAAGAATGACAACATCTATAATTAACAGAGCTCAAAATAAAGAAAAAAATCTTCCTTGCATTTTAAGTCATTAAAAAAAAAAAGAATGGCAACGCTCCTGGAGGGGCGTTTCTTCATATTTTCACAGTTGCTTTTCTCCTATTTCTAGCCCCTGCGGGGAGCTCTAACCCTGCGCGGCTAATTGCCAATCCCTGCAGGGCAATCACCTACCCCAATGTAACCTAACCTAACCTAAAATAACTTATTGAAAGCCATTTAAAAATACGCCGAATCGCCCCTTTAGGGGTGTTGCCACGAAAGGGACTATTACCAAGAATATAATTAAATAGTTTTCTATAACTGATTATAAGTTGTAATTGTTGATATATGTACAGTTAGTTATAGAGAAGAAGTCTTTTGGTTAGAGAAATATTCACAAGAAATTACACTATTCTGTATTCAAGGTTATTATAATAACATATTATTTCTCAGCCTTACACACATTTTATTTCCCATAAAGTATTTATACTCATTCAAATTAAATTAGTTTATTCAGATTCTTTTCTTAAAAATTGAATCATCTAAAAACTAGTGTAAAAATATACATTTTGTTCTAAAATATTTTAGAGGTCCAGACAGACATTTTTAATTATATAATAGCTTTGCTACTAAAAATAGTGTGTTTATAAGATTCTAAGAGAAAGCGATGTGTCTGAGTACTGACCGCCCCCTCCCCATCTCCCTCCTAACTTTAAAATAAATCCAATATAAGGGGTGAGGGGAAGATTTTTTTTATCTATGCTTAGCCCCTACAGCTACAGCGCCTTTAATGCTTACTACTTTATATAATACTAGCGGCTACGCCCCTAGAGGCCTCTAGGGGCATTTAAATGTTTTTAATTTATTTTAAATATCTAATTTGAGAAATAATTTGTCTATGTTATCAGCTCTTAAATTCATGCTTCTACGCAGCGCGACTATGCTAGCGACACTATGCGGCGAAAATATTTAATTTTTTTTTCGATTTTATTGTGATTTCTCTTGGGAGGGTGGTGGTACCCTCCCCCAAAATAGTTAAAAACCTTCCCGGGACATATGAGAATCTACCCTGTTAAGGAGAACCCAATCGTTTCAACGGTTAGCGAGATCCTTCGGTACAGACACACACACAGACACACAAACATCCTGTTACTTTAGTATAAGGATGTAATAGGATAAACATTCTATATCTAAACATTGTGAGAGTCAAGAAATTTTCAGTTAAATATAAAAAAAAACACTGTGTAAAATAATTGTTTTTTCTCAAAGTGTCTGTGGAGCATTAAAAGCCCCACAGCCCCTTGTATTAAAAAAAATTTAAAAAGGGCTGGATAACATAGAATTAAAAGGTGATAATAGACTAAAAGTTTGCTACACTAACATTTTATATAAAGTTCTAAATATTTCATGTTAATTTATGTTAATAAACAAGGATGACAACATCCATAAATATTGAAGCACAAAATAAGACACCATGGAAACTGTCCCAATTTTGTATAACTTTTGCGGAACATGTTCCAGTTACGTCATATTTTTCTTTCCCAAAAAAGGGAAGGGGGAAAGAAAAAAAAGGGAAAGGGGGAAGAAAAAAGAGATGGGAGAAAAGGGGGTTTTCCCCATCTCTTTTGAAGAGATTTTCTTTCCCCCTTCCCTTTTTTGGGAACAAAAAATATGACGTAACTGGAACATGTTCCGCAAAAGTTATACAAAATTGGGACAGTTTCCATGGTGTCACAAAATAACAGTGTATGTGTTTGATGTTTATCAATAATAGCAATATATGACTATTTCATGCAAATTGTAACAAAAAAAACAAATATTTTCTAAAACTAATTCATTTAAAGATAATACTTGTAAAAACTACAAGAAGAATAAGCTAAATGCTTCAAAATACCCTTATACATATTTTAAAAGGTTTCATGATTTATTTTTTTATGACATTCTCAAAAGATAATTTTTTGCAGATGTCTATCCATAATTTTTGAGCTTTGCTACTTATGGATGTTGTCATCCTTGTTTACTGTATAATTAAACTTGTTTTATTATGAAGGGTTTACTATGTGATGCTAAATAAAGCTCCACATGTATTTTCAAGCTAGATTTGAACTCTTACATACTGTAGCAATATCCTTCATAATTGATAGTGGGCCAAACAATGCCACCCTCTGAATAATAACTTTTAAATAGTCTTTCTTGTGATGCTATAGTTAAGTAAATTTTAAGAGAACCCCGCAGGGCAAGTATCTATAGTCACAAGAAATTGTGATAATTTTGTTGGAAGGAAATATATGTAATGTGGTCAATTGAACTATGAGAGTGATACTACTAATAACACCCTTTTATTGCAGAAAAAAATCTTTGTTTATTGTTAATTTATTAATATTTGGGAAGGATGTGAATAAATATACTACTATAAAATCTTTTATAAACCAACTAAAAGTATTTCCTATATGCATGCAGGTTACCTTAAGTTAATGATTAGAATTAAAATGAGAGAAAAATGTTATTATGCAGAAACATCTAGCTTAAAGATTGGGATTATTTCATGTATCACAAATTATACAAACATTATTTAGGATGGGATGTGATCTTGTTTTGAATCAAGGAATAAAACAAGCATGTGTATACAGTGTGAACTATTAAGGTCACAACAAATATGGCCCCATACTGTTCCAGCAATTTTACACTCATTTTTTTCTATCTACTATCAGGGGTAAATACTAATAATGACTAAAAATTATGTTTCTCTTTATCATGTAGATTTTAATAATATTTATATTTCACTCAATTTATTTTTTTGAAAATTTTATGAAATATATTAATTTCAAGGACATCTTTTTAGAGTAAAGTTTTGTTGATAAGCAATAATTATATTAGGAAATTTAGTTGTGATTACTACATCTACAAATCAAGTTATTCAGATTTATCAATCTATCTTTTATTAGTGAAACTACTCTATAATTAATTTGTCTGAATATATAATTTAAGTAGTCTCTTAGCCTATCGGCAATATCCGGACAGCCATTCAATTTATGTAAAAGTATTTTTGGCTTTTTTATATTTTTCACATTTTCCCCATATCTCAGGTGTTTATGGTCTAATTTTCAAAACTTTTTAGATAAGGATATCTAAATCAAATTTCCCATTGTTCAATGAAAACATCCATGGTGGCCGGACTGATTTTAGCAGGTCTTGACTATATTTATATTTTTTAAATATTTCAAATATCTTTGATGTTTTTGGTCTGATTTTCAAAATTTTTTAGGGTATAGTCCTTTACACGACAATGCCTCTTTAGTGGCATTTCGTTGTTATTTTTTGTTAGGTTATTTTAGGTTAGGTTAGATGTTTTCCCCCCTAGGATTAGGGTATTGGCCAGGCAGAGTTAGGACCATCTGCAGGGGCTAGAAATAGGAGAAAATCTACTGTAAAAATACAACAAAATGTCTCTTAACCCTTAACAGTCGGGGGGGGGGGGGCGTTGAACGCCCCCCCATCCGGTTTTTTCTATCTCATTTTCTGTGTGTGAAAGATAAAGAGCCCAAACTGCTTGACTTTTTAAGTGTGGGTATGACACATAACTGAGAGTTGGAATTTTTTGAATATCTCCATCCTGGCGGGCACAGAATGCCAGCAAACCTTGCAGGGTCATCCAGGTAAAGAACAAAAATATTTTTTAACTTAAACAAAGCATTTTATCTTACCAAAATACTAAAATATCCTCTAGTAGTACATCCTCATATTAAATACAGGTGTTCAAGTCAATTTCAGGTTCCAGGTATGATCCTGCAGGTCCTGATCCTCCAGGTCTCCAGAAATCTTTAAAAGGCTCCTGTGGCCGCAATTTTTGACTTAGAGACTTCAAATTTTAAACTTAAGCTTTTCTTACATGTCTACATAACGTATTAAAATTTCATAAAGATCCGCCGCCGTTTTCTCGCCGACCGCCGACTGCGGCGGCTGGCAGCTGCCAAGTACAGCTGCGGCAGCTGAAATTTATATTTGATATTTCAAATATAAAATTTACATAAAGATAAACATTTTCTGCCAAAAAAATTTTATTCTAGCTTCAAAAATAAAAAAAATACAGCCGTTTGAAATTTTTAAGTAAAAAAGGACCTAAAAACAAAGGTTGTTAAATAAAAGGGTGAAGGAAGCGAAAATTGTCTATGATTTACTTAAGGTCGGAAATTCATCATAACACAGGGTACTTGCACAAAAATTTTTAGCCCTCTAGCTCTAATAGGAACTGAGATAATATGGGGGAGCGTTGAACGCCCCCCCCCCCCCCCCCAACTGATTAAGGTGCGGCAAGGGGCCCAATTGTTAAGGGTTAAGAGGCATTATTATAAATTAAACAACTATGCCTTTTTTTGAAATGATAATTATAAATTTCTCATTGTTCTAAGCATCCATTATATAATTATATTCATAATAAAAAATAAAATAAGGTTTTGTGTTTCTCCAATAAATCTATTCTTTATTTCAACAAATTATCTTTAAATCTACTTAATTCCTATACACATTTTTTTATGCTTTGCTACTTATGGATGTTCTCATTTTGTTTGTTTAATAAATAAAAGTTGAATACTCCAATCTAATTCACATATCAACATGAAATGAAAAACTAAATTCATTTTATAAAAAAAAATAGAAGGTTTTGGTCAATGAGAGTTTATTGGAGCACTATATATTTATACAATAATGATAATAATGAATAAAAATATTAAGAATATTATTAATTTCAGAGCCTACAAAATGTTTAGAACCACTTTGTGGGTCAGCATCATTTGTGTAATTTTAAATCAAGGTAGGTTTTAATGTTTTTATGTTAGAAACAAAAATTGGAACATCTATTACAACAAGCATAACATCAAATAATAAATATTGAGTGAGTAATTAAATATCTTTTATTAAGTTTACTACGATATTTAACACATTTAGAGACCAATTATTTAAACAATAGGATGATTTAATCCTATCATATAAAGTAGTTTTTTTAGCAGTCTGTTCCAAGCTTGTTAACCACTGAACTAATTTGGGTATAATTCATTAACCCAGAACGGTCGGGGGGGGGGGGGGGGGGGCTGGGCATTAAACACCCCCCCTTAGGCCTTTTCTATCTCATTTTCTGTGTGATAAAGATAAAGAGCCAAAACTGCGTGACTTTTTAAGTATGGGTATGACACATAACTGAGAGTTGGAATTTTTTTAATATCTCTATCCAGGCAGGCACAGGATGCCAGCAAACCTGGCAGGGTCATCCAGGTAAAGAGCAAAATTATTTTTTGTTGGTTAAGATTTTCATGCTATATTTCTGTCCCTTCAAATACACAGTCCCTCTATGCAAGGGGTACAGTCTCTTGTAATCTTTATATTCTAAAATCAGCTTGCTACTAAATATTTATTTTCTATAATAGTTTAAATTATAGTTTTAAAATATGTACATTGATAATTAGATTTTATAGGGAAGAAAGGGACACTAGACTCTAAGTTATCCTGGTACACAAAGTTTTAAAAACAAGGTTTCTTATTCAGAGGCTTTAAATCTTTTTCAACAATTTCTTACATAAAACATCGGACAAACTTTTCATTCAATAATACTAATTTGTAGAAGGGGTAATATTGTTTATAATATGAAGAATTACACAATTTATTGTTCATTGTCTTAACTATTGAGATCTCATTTATTCAAATATTTAGTTTCATCTCAATTTAACTGATATTGTATTTCAGGTACCACTGTACTTGCATGTATGAAAAGTTCTGAACCTCAAGGTAATTCTTTCAAACAATTACTTTAATTTTTTCAATAAAAACCCTACAGTGGTGGTTCATCCAGTTTATTCTTGTGTAATTATAATATCATCAAAACATTGAACAACAAATTTACTTACCACCCCTTGACACCACAGCCTGAGTCTTAGCTCTATGGCAGAATATGCTCTACCCAGCACTTTATATAGAGTTTTATAATATCTTGTAACTTCAATTTGCCCTTAACAGTCAGACTACTTGCCGCACCTTTATCGGTTTGGAGGGGGGGGGGGGAGGGGGGATTTTCAACGCCCCTCTTTTATCTTAGCTCCTATTAGAGCTAGAGGGCTAAAAAAAATTTGCACGTCCACTCAATGAGAATATTTATCTATATTAATTTTTCAGAGTTATTTTATTTGTATATTCAATTTAGAGACAGCTAATTTCTATTTAAATAAACTGAGATATTTGTAAAAAAATTTTAATTAAGCATAATAATGTATCTATAATTGATGTGATTAGGACTTGAAACAAAAAAATAAATTAATAGATTATGGTTATCTGTAAATTTAACCGTATTTAAATTGTACGAAGGTAGCTATAAAAGTTTTTCCGTAATATACAGCCTTCGTAATATAAAAGTACAGTCTAACAAGGATGATAATATCCAGTAGACACCATATTTAACAAATATATTTTGAAAATGTTTATAGTTGTGTGCAAATGTTACCAATTCTTATGATAATCTGAAATTGAAAAGAATTATTTTCATTCGGTTGCTGTAAAAAAAAAAGGAGAAAAATAAATGTATTGAGCCACATAAGAGCCTTTACCTGTACCTTTACATTTATGTCATAGATAGATTGAAATTGAAACTAGTTATGTAAAATTATAAATTGATTAGGATAAACAATCTTTTGAAAGCAAAGCTTTTCTAGTAGGATTGGTCCATCCACACATTGTTAACCCTTACAGATCGGGGAGCCCCCCCCCCCCCTCTAGTTTTTTTAATCTCATTTTTTTTTTGTAGGCAAGATGGAGAGCTGTGACTTCATGACTTTTTAAGTTTAGTAATTATAGGTCGGCAAGAGTTGATTTATAAGGATATCTGGTCTGTGTTGGTCGTGGTGTCCGGTCAAAGTCGGTTGGGTAGCACCAAAATTAGAAAAAATTCTAAAAAATCTTAATTTCTACATTATGACTTTTGTGTATAAGGTAGAAACCTAATTTTTTTTTGGTGAATACTTAGATATCAATGACCATCTGAGAAAAGTGGTGTTATGACCGTTTGACCGCTCCCTGACCGACTTTTTGACCGGTTTTTTGTCCGGCTTTTACTACAGACATATATCATGAATATCGTGGCTTCTATTATAGCTAGAGACCTATAAATTTTTTTGGTAAATCCTTGAGCAACAATAAACAGATAAAAATATTAATTGGCGCCGCCATCCGCCGTTTTACCGCCGTAAACGCCAAAAATGGCGGTTTCCGTTATTTGCCGTTCAGAAAAAGTAATTTTTTTGTTATGAAAATAAAAGTTCGTCCTAAAATTTGGTTATCCTAGCTGCAAAATTGGCCACTCTACAGCCGTTTTAAAATTTAGCGGCTGGCCGCTAAAAAGCGGCTAAGGAGCGGTCTGACCGCTATGACTAGAAAATGTAATTTTCTCTAAAAATACACATGAACCACCAGAAAAAAATGTTACGTCTTTATCTGTAACAGGAGCCCCCCCCCCCCCCCCCCGATCTATTAAGGTGGGAATTGGGGCCCGATCTGTAAGGGTTAATGGTTAGCTCTTTTTGTTATTTAGACATGTTAGAATTGTCCTATTGATAGGTACAAATTAGAAAGCGTGACAACTCTATAATAATTACCAGAAAGTTTGTATGTCCATTTAAAACATGCAAAGTTTTAATTTTTTTAACAATAACATTTGTATGATATAATTATTAAAAAAGACATGTTAAAATTATCCTATTAAATTCAAAATTTTATAATGATTCCAATGAAAGTTAGGCACAATTTAGAAAGCATAGCAACTCTAAGATATATATCAGAAAGTCAGTATGTCCATTAAAAGCATGTTTTGTGTGTTTCTTGGCTGCTATTTCTTAAAGAAAGACAACTGAAATTTTTTAGTGAACACGCCATTTAAGGGGCGTTCAATGGCATTTTCACAGTATGGTTATGGGATGTTTGATGGGTTATTTTAGGTTAGGTTAGGTGATTGCCCCAAAGGGTTAGGCAAATGTCCACGCATTGTTAGAGCCCCCATTCAGTAGAATTAGGAGAAAATCTACTGTGAAAATACCAAGAAACGCCCCTTAAGAGACTTATTAAGTTCTCACACTAGTTATTGTGCGTTTGTTCTACAATCTGATTTTAGTGCTTCACTTTTTTGGATGTTGTCATAAATACTCTATGGAAGGAAAAATACAAAAAAAGCTAAACAGATTTACAAGGAGTATAAAATTAAAGTATTCTATACTCTTTGTAACTTTATTTCCTACTTTTTCTTTATCAATTATCAAGTTCTATTATTCCTGTCTTTTTTATGATTTTTTTATTGCTGGTTGTCTTCACAACCTAACAAAATTGTCAAGTGCGGCTTGATAACACAATAAGTGGTGGCTTAAAAGGAGTTCAATACAAACTGAAGTTTGGGAACTTTGATTTAAAAGACATTATTTATAATAGATATACATACATGTAATTATAAGGTCATTGTTAGGCACAGTAAGTCAATTCTATATTATGCAATAAGACTAAATGATGCAATGACACCACAACAAATTTACTAAAATTTTAGGTCTCTACCTTATAGACAAAAGTCATAATGTAAAAATTTAGATTTATTTAGAATTTTTCTAATTCTGGAGTCACCTAACCGACTTCGACTGGACACCATGACCGACACAGAACAGATATCCTTATAAAATCAACTCTTGCCTACATATAATTACTAAATTTAAAAGTCATGAATTTACAGCTCTCTATCTTACCTACAAAAAAATGACGTTGAAAAAACTAGAGTGACTGTAAGGGTTAAAACACATACCAATACAAACTGAAGTTTGGGAACTTTGATTTAAAAGACATTATTTATAATAGATATACATACATGTAATTATAAGGTCATTGTTAGGCACAGTAAGTCAATTCTATATTATGCAATAAGACTAAATGATGCAATGACACCACAACAAATTTACTAAAATTTTAGGTCTCTACCTTATAGACAAAAGTCATAATGTAAAAATTTAGATTTATTTAGAATTTTTCTAATTCTGGAGTCACCTAACCGACTTCGACTGGACACCATGACCGACACAGAACAGATATCCTTATAAAATCAACTCTTGCCTACATATAATTACTAAATTTAAAAGTCATGAATTTACAGCTCTCTATCTTACCTACAAAAAAATGACGTTGAAAATACTAGAGTGACTGTAAGGGTTAAAACACATACCCTTTACATGATTTTACAAATTCAGATTTACATTTTAAGAAGAAAAAATTTGGAAAATAGATCTTTCCATAATAACTTTATCATAAGACAATTCATATTTGTCTAAAAAAACAATAAAAACAAAAGGAGTTGGAGTGAGTTTTATTTCCTTTTACTCCTGTGGGTCCTTTATCTGGAGTACCTTGACCCTGTATATAAGGGCACACAGTACATCCTAACTTGACTTGACAAAAAAAACAATAAAAGAATTACCACTCTACTTCACTAATTTATAATTCTAAAAAAAAGTTTATGTTGGTATAAAAAAGGCATATTAATTGTTCTTATTTATAGACCCACAATTGAGAGAATTGGAGAAAATCAAGAATGATATATCTAATGGTGTAGATGTGAATTTAAAGGATTGGGAAGGTAAGTTACTTATTATATCTCTAATATCCATATTTGCATGTCCAATCATTTGTTCATTGACTGGTCATAACATCCTTCATCAATCTTTTTGTTTTATATTTAAGTAAAATGCCAAAACATATTATTCTAGAACTAGCAGATTGATATATCAAACAATTATAAAGTTGCTTAGAATTATTTCTTTGTAAATACTTTATTTTAAATTTTAAGTTAAAACTGTTCGTGCAATTATGAGCAATAAACCCTTCCGGTTTTTTCTATCTCATTTTCTGTGTGTGAAAGATAAAGAGCCCAAACTGCGTGACTTTTTAAGTATGGGTATGACATATAACTGAGAGTTGAAATTTTTTGAATATCTCCATCCTGGCGGGCACAGGATGCCAGCAAACCTGGCAGGGTCATCCAGGTAAAGAGCAAAGATATTTTTTTTACTAAAACAAAGCATTTTATCATACCAAAATAATAAAATATCCTATAGTAGTATATCCTTATAGGAAATACAGGTGTTCAAGTCACTTTCAGGTTCCAGGTATTATCCTGCAGGTCCGGATCCTCCAGGTCTCCAGAAATTTTTAAAAGGCTCCTGTGGCCGCAATTTTTGACTTAGAGACTTCAAATTTTAAACTTAACGTATTAATATTTCATAAAGATCCACCGCCGTTTTCCAGCCAACCGCCGACTGCAGCGGCTGGCAGCTGCCAAAGACAGCTGCAGCCGCTGAAATTTATATTTTGATATTTCATATGTAAAATTTACATTAAAAAAAAATTTCTGGAAAGAAATTGTTCTTTTAGCTTCAGAAATAAGAAAATTACAGCCGTTTGAAATTTTTAAGTAGAAAAAACAAAGGTTGTTAAATAAATGGGTGAAGGAAGCAAAAATTGACTTAGACTTATAAAAGGTCGGAAATTTATTATCAATCAGGGGATTTGCACAAAAAAATTTAGTCCTCTAGCTCTAATAGGAACTTAGATATTAGGGGGGGGGGCATTGAACGCCCTCCCCCCGACCGATTAAGGTGCGGCAAGGGGCCCGACTGTTAAGGGTTAATCTAATTGTCCTAAATTCCAGATGTTTTCCTAAATTGCCTCTTGAGCACTTAATGTCCCCTGTTTTGACAGGCGGTCAAAATAGAAATCTTGTCATACCAATATTGTACTGGCTACAGATAAGCACCTTTTCTACTGTCCGAGGGAGTTAATGACTTGGGGTTTACAAATTATATTTTTATTCATAGAATGAAAACTTATCTCCTAAAACAGAAAAAATAACATTAAATCATTGAATACGTGTAATTGCAATGGGTTAGATTCTTTAGGATTTATTGCTTTCATATTAAACTGTTTTTAAAGTATTTTTGAATGGGGGGTCAAAAATATACTTTGCCACATTTAGAATAAGACTGCAGGGCCTAAATTTAAATTAGGCCCCCAAGTTAGTTTTTTTGGGGATTTTAAAAATCATTTTTTATAGTGGATTGGGTAATTTTTACCCCACCCGATCCATTATTTATTTTGTGGTAAAATTGTCGCTTATGGAAGAATTTTAATAATTCACTTTATATGCATAGCATACAAAAACAATGTACTCTGTTAAATGCAAATAATATTTTTTCTGAAAAAATGAATTCAATAGAGAAAATTAACATAATAAAAAAAAAATCATTAGACCATATGAATTAATTGTTTCCGTTTGTTCTCTACCAATTTTTTCTCTATATTTTTACATTAAGGAAAATAGAATATGTTGGGGGAAAAAATGTACAAAGTTATTTATCCAGAAACCATATAAAATGTCGCGGATTCGCGTAACAAAAATTCTCATATTTTTTAAACCCCCAAAATTTTTACAGGGAAAAGACGATAGAATTATTCAATGTAGAAATTGTCCAAAATTCCTTTTATTCACCCGTCCGGTTGTTTCGTTAACAAAAATGCAGATTTTATAGCTGAACGATATTCTTAAACCAATGTATTTTACTTTCATAAATATTTTTTATTTGTTATACCCAATCAAGGGCATAGTAGAGTGTACAAATGAAAAGAAAGGAAGAAAAAAGCAATTGAATTTAAAAATGCTTCCACTGTTGTAAAAATTACCCAATCTACTATAAAAAATAATTTTTTAAATCCCCAAAAAAACTAACTTGGGGGCCTAATTAAAATTTGGGCCCTGCAGTCTTGTTCTAAATGTGGCAAACTATATTTTTGACCCCTCATTCAAAAATACTTTAAAAACAGTTTAAAGGGTTTTTAAAGGGACTGTAAACATAAATTTTTCTTATCTTAATATCAAATCTCAACATTATCTCATTCATAATATCTCACAGATAGAGCAAAACGCGCTTTTGTTTGCTTAAAAAACGGCTTTTTCCGACGATTTTTATAAGGTACAGGGAAAGGAAGGAATTTTCCGTATTATATAAAATGTGCATTAAATTGCTTTTTTTCTCCCATTATAGCTAAAATTAAACTTTTTCACATAGTTCTTGATTTTTCCTAATGGTTAAGCTGACTTTTAACATAATCCTTCCTTTAAACCAATGTATAGTTACTTGGAATTTGATAAAATAAGCAATATTTTTTATTGAAAACCAAATACAATAACAAAGCCAGAAACAGGTTTTTTATTAGTATCCAATTAACTTTAGATGGCCAATCTCTCGCCCACCTTAAATTACAAATTTGTAAATAATAAAGATGCAATATTTCTTTATAAACAGTCTGATAAAAGTGTAAACTAATTCTCCAAAGTGGGTTATTTATTGTCCAACACAATAAAAAAGGATATTATTATTTTAAATAACCTATGAGATTCAACCCTTTGTAGACAGTGAGGTATTTTTTTTGTCAATAATACAAATTTAAAATAGGTCTTATTACCTAATTACTACGTTATAAAAAAACTAATTGGCAATTTTATATCATAAAATAAATCCTTAACAGTAAGTAAATTGTTTCAACTATATATGACAAGTTAAATATCCCTACAAACATTATAAGAAACAAAAACGTTCAGATTTTCCCTGTTTTTTCCTTTTTCCCTCCCAAAATACCATAAAATCAAGGCATTATTCCTGTATATTTTTGTTAATAGGACGTTTTTGGTTGATCAGTGTAGTGAAATGTGCTTAGAAAATGTTAAGATTTGATAATCAGATGAGAAATTTTTTGTTTACACTCCCTTTAAGGTAATTACATTCTTTGGCTTTGATATAAAGGACATTTTTAAGCGTAATTGATGAAAACATTAATAGAATTAAATAAAAATATAGAGAAAGTATATAGGAAACTTGATACTATTGTTACTATAATACACAAGCAGGAATTACAGGTGAATTTCAACATATAAGCACGATTCTTTTTCAATGAAAATACACACATTCTCTGACAACAATGCGAAATGGCTGCCGGAGCTAAGTGTGCCTTGCTATGAATGCTGCACTAGAGATTTACTCATCTCATCAACACCTCCATACAAGGAAATAATGGATATAGGATTTTTCACAAGAGTGCACAATTAGCAGGTTCCCTGGCGATACAGCCCCCATTTTTATGTAATTGAATATAAGAGAAGGAATTAGTTTTTTTTTAATTTTTAGTCTGCTGTTTGGTTAGTTTGTATTTATTAGCCCTGCATGGTTAGGGTACCACAGTTGCATTGTATGCCCTGCAGTTTTAGGACTACTCTGCAGGAGATAGACATATAACACAAGAGTTAGGTCTAACCCTATTTTTTTCAATTGAATTTTATAATTTAAGTAGGTAGAGGCGGGGAGGGCGTTGGGTAAATGTTTGAAGTATGTTGAGTACAACAAAATTAACTGAAAACTTTGAGATTAAAGCTAAAAATAATCATGGTTAGTTAATTTACCCAACTTACCCACCAATAGAAGTTGAATATTAATATCTTATTTTCTTTTTTGACGTGGCTAGTTTTATATCAGAAAAAAATATTTAATGTTTAATGCTTACAATTTGAAATATTATAGCTTGTTTTTTATGTAAGGGGACTGGCCACCTTTAGCTGTAAAATTATTCATCAATCAATCTTATGTTTTATATATCTTACTATATACACATAACAATTTATACTTTTATGTTATATTTTTAAAATTTTACTTTTCTATACATATATATTTCCCTATGTAGCTATATTTCTACTCTAAACTACACAACATATAATAAATCTAATATATTATATCTAGGAGAGACAAGTCTTATGAAAGCAGCAAAGTTTGGCTATACTGATGTTGTGGTGGTCTTACTACAACATGGAGCTGATATCAACGCCAAGGATAATGATGGTTAGTTTCATAATAATATTATTATAATAATATATTTCCATCATAAATATCTATCTTACTATACATATATTACATAAAACTACTTTCTACATAACTCCCAGTGTATCTATAACTCTACTCTAAACTTCACAATATATTAATAAATCTAATATATTTATATCTAGGAGATACCAGTCTTATGTGGGCAGCAGGGAGTGGACGTACTTATGTTGTGCAGCTCCTATTAGAACATGGAGCTGACATCAATGCCAAGACTAATTATGGTTAGTTACATAATATTATTATAATTCTATGTTTCCATCATCTATCTAACTCTACCTTTATGTGTATATATTTGCCTATGTATCTATAATTCTACTCTAAACTACACAATATATAATAAATCTAAAATATTTATATCTAGGAGAGACCAGTCTTATGTATGCAGCATTGTATGGACGTACTGATGTTGTGAAGCTCCTATTAGAACATGGAGCTTCTGTCAATGCCAAGAATACTAAGGGTTAGTTACATAATATTATTATAATACTATTTCCATCACATATAACTATATATCTATCTTACTCTACATATATTACAAAATTATACTATTCTATATATAACTCCCTGTGTATCTGTGATTCTATTCTAAACTACACAATATATACTAAATCTAATATATTTATATCTAGGATATACCAGTCTTATCTGGGCAGCAAGGAGTGGACGTACTGATGTTGTGCAGCTCCTATTAGAACATGGAGCTGATATCAATGCCAAGAATAATTTTGGTTAGTTTCATAATAATATTATTATACTTTATTTCCATCATATTTATATTTATCTATCTGACTATCTACCTATTTATATGTATATATCTTTCTTACTATATACTATATGCATGCAGAAGAGCATAATACTACACAATATATAATAAATCTAATATATCTATTTATATCAAGGAGATACCAGTCTTATGTTTGCAGCAAGTGAAGGACTTACTGAAGTTGTGATGCTCCTATTGGAACAAGGAGCTGATGTCAATGATAAAACAAATAATGGTTAGTAGTTAAATCATGTTATTATAATATTTTTAATCAAATATATTTATCTATCTAACTTTATCTATCTATCTTTCTATCTATCTATCTATCATCATTTTATCTATCTATCTATATAGTCCACATAGAATGAACAAAAGTTTATTTGTAAAACATCATGTTTCATGCATTAAGCAATCTTCAGTTACAATTTATCTATCTATCTATCTATCTATCTATCTAACTATCTATCTATCTATCTATCTATATATCTATCTATCTATCTATCTATCTATCTATCTATCTATCTATCTATCTATCTATCTATCTATCTATCTATCTATCTATCTATCTATCTATCTATCTATCTATCTATCTATCTATCTATCTATCTATCTATCTATCTATCTATCTATCTATCTATCTATCTATCTATCTATCTATCTATCTATCTATCTATCTATCTATCTATCTAACTAACTATCTATCTATCTATCTATCTATCTATCTATCTATCTATCTATCTATCTATATATCTATCTATCTATCTATCTATCTATCTATCTATCTATCTATCTATCTATCTATCTATCTATCTATCTATCTATCTATCAATCTATCTATCTATCTATCACCTATCTATCTATCTATCAATAAAGCTAACTATCTAACATTCTATATAAATTTACTAGCAACTACATCCCCCTAGAAGCCTCTAAGGGCATTTAAGGTGGGCGGGTTGAGGTACCTTCCCATAAAATAGTTAAAAACCTTCCCTAATCATATATTTTTTTTTATATATACATATCTAATAATTTATCAAATTTCAAGGAAGAACAGCTCTAGATGAGGCTCTAAAGCAATCTCAATTTGCCAGTGATGAAAGGAAAAGAGGAAAAGCTAAAGTAGCAGAAATACTTAAGGAACATGGTAAGCTTGATTAATCTATGAATATATTTTGATTATTCTTATATAGTATTATGTGTCTGTCTATCTAATTGTTAAAATTTCAGAAAATAAACAAAAATTTATCTGGTTTACAAATCATTTTTTTATTTCCCTATGATCTGATAAAATATCTATATTAAGTAAATGGTCATAACACACAAAGATACAATGAAAAGAAACAGAATACAAATGTAAATAATAGTATTTTATAATGTAGCAGTATACATAGTCAAAATAGGTATACAAATTTGCATGTAAAAAATTATTCAAGAATGAAGCTCTTACTTTTAAACTCTAGTTCAAATAAATTAAAAAGATATAATAATTTTAGGTGCCAAGAGAGGAAGTGAGATATAATTATCTACAACATAAAGGTTGGTAGGATATTTATCTATTCTTATATCAAAAAGTTTATATCTATCTATCGGATATATCTATTTTAACTTATATATAATATAACTAGCGGCTTTGTCCCTAGCCTCTAGGAGCTTTGCCCCAAGAGATAATTAAAAAAAATAAATAAATAAAGTACTACTGGTGCGGCTCATAGTCTATTGTGTTCCCAAGAAATTTTATTTTATTTTTTTTGGGGGGGGTTGGGGTGTCCCACGCCCAAGAAAAACCAACACAGGAGCAATAGGTATATACCCTAAAGAGTAGAATCCGATTGGTTCAGTGGTTATCGAGATCTTAAGGGACAGACGGACAGACAGACAGACGGACGGACAGACAGACAGACGGACAGACAGACATCATTTTACTTTCTATTATAGATAGTATAAGGTCAATTTTGAAAAATACTTTTTTTATTCATCAATCAAATATTTCTCTCTTAGCTTTCTAATTATTCACATCCTAATCTTTCTACTTATATATTTGTTATTAGTTCATAATTTTTAGTAGCGAAGCTACTCTATAACTTGCAATGTCCGTCTATCCGTCTGTCTGTATGTCCATATGTCCGTATGTTTGTCTGTCTTAGTTTGGGGGAAACGTGATTTTCTCGGCTCCTATAAAAGATAAAAGACTGAAATTTTTTGACAACATTCCCATTATTAAGGAGCACAATTAACTATAAAACATCAATGGCGGTTGGACCGCTTTTTAGCAGGTTTTAGGCTATTTTTGTATTTTTCACATTTTTGTCCATATCTTTGGTGTTTATTATGGTCCGATTTCCAAATTTTTTTTCAGTTATAGTATTAAAACTAAGTTTCCCGTCTTTTCAATAAAACAATTATGACGGTCAGACTGCCTTTAAGCAGGTTTTAGGCTATTTTTGTATTTTTCACATTTTTCTCCATACCTTTGGTGTTTATGGTCCGATTTCCAAAGTTTTTCAGTTATAGATATCAAAATTTAATTTCCTGTCGTTTCAAGAAAACATCAATGGCGGTCAGACTGCCTTTTTGCAGGTTTTTGGCTATTTTCATATTTTTCACATTTTTCCTCACATCTTTGGTGTTTATGGTAAATTTTTAAAATTTTTATAGTTAAAAATATCAAAATTAAATTTCCCGTTGTTTTGAGCATCCATTTACTTTGACTGACAGTCTGTTAGTCATAGTACTGAAATATAAATATCAAGAAATTAAAAACAAATGTTAAAAAGGTTTCGTGATTTTTTTCCTAATATACATGCTTTTGACAACTAATCTTTAAATTTTTATACATATTTTTTCTGCTTCGCTACTTGTGGATGTTGTCATCCTTGTTTTAAACATAGCTTTTTTATTTGATAACTATTAAATTACTGTTTAACTTTATAGCAGTTTTTTTAACTTAGTTTTAGTAATATTTAGTTTGTATCTGTATCTTTCTAAATATCCTGTTTGTCTCTATTTGCTACTATCATTTTTCCTTATCTGTAACTAGCAGTGTGCCTCTAGCACCTAGTGGCTATATATTCAAAGGAAAGTTCTGAAATATAGCCTAAAACCATACCCAGAGTTTATAAATAAAAATAGAATATCCTAAAACCAATTCAGTAACTATAAGAAGCTTTACTGTAAAGGAAAACCAAATCAGTTCAATGGTTACCAAGATACTTTGCTACAGACAAAAAAAGCTTACCACTTTATGTACAGTATACGTTACAAAAAATGACCGGTCTTTAAAATGCTATTGCCCCTCTTCTAATAAAGTTTTACCCATATTTTTTGTGTGTGTGCTCTTAAACATATGTATGCTTGTGTTTGTTGCGGTCAATGAGATTAAAGAACATTTACCCACATTTGACAGGCTATAAAAGAAAATATTCAAAATGTCAAAAATCAACCAATTATGTATTTTGAGTGAATTTTTTCCTTTCTCTTCCGAAGCGGTCTCACTAAAAGTTGTTCAGCTCTTTGATAGTTGAGATATCAAGCTACCAAGCTAGGATAGTACACTGAGATACCACAGTGAGAGGTAATCGAAGACTAAACTCCAATATCTCAACCCTAGCTCCACTTATAGGGAGCTAAAGTCAAACCAAAGACTCATACCTGGAGTCCTGAAAATCGAAAATCGAAAATGTCTCGATTCTAGCCTATGAGGGGCCCTAAGGGTACTCTAAAATCATTTTAGACTATGGGTTCAAATGGTAACTTCTTTTTATTCCTTCTGCCATTACTAAAAAGCTAAAGAACTTTTTTCTAGCCCTTCTGTGGGCTGAGATCTGAAAATTGGGCACCCTGGGCACAAAGCCCAAATTTCATTGATTTTGAGTTCTTGATACATGATTTTTGAACTCAAATGACTTGTAGGAAGCTGAGTAAGGTGTCTATAGTAGCAGAATTTTATGTTTGAGATAAAACTCTGAATAACCCCTAGGCTAAAATTAATTTTACTACAGCATGACCCTCGAAAAAGTATTTTTAAGCATCTGCAGCCCATATTTCTCAATACATTATCAAAAAATGTATATGTCCTTGTTCTCTGTAGATTTCCACATAAGTAGATATAAAATATTTTTTTTTACATCAATTTACAGCTGAGATTTTTAGAGCCAAAGTTTTGAAAAAGTGGCTGAGGAAAAAGTAACTTTTCAAGAAAAATATTTTTTTTAAGTGAAATGACGTGTTTTCCTCATAATTTCAATACTTTTTATAAAACTTATATAAAGATGTTTCCAAGAAATTTATTTCATGCTGAAAGCACTTTTTTCACTTGCTCTAAAAGGCATTTTTAGATTAGTGTAAATTGCAAAAACACCCTTACAGAAAGAAATCCTATAAAAAATAGTAGCAAATTGAAAGTTTACATAAACAGAAATCAAACACTTTTTATTTTATCAAAATAAGTTAAAAAACCAAAAAGTTACAGCTACAAACTTTTATCAAACATTTAACAATTTAAATGATTTTTATGTGTCTTAGATTAATTTGATGAGTGGGCGTGAGTTTATTGGTAAAGGAAGCGCTAATTCTTCCGGTAATGAGCATAAATTGGGGAGGGGTTTATTTAAGGTCATATTGTGGTATCCGCCGAGGATAAATGGCAGACACCGGAGTTCAATTAGATTACGGCAGTGTGACAGACGTGGACACCTTACTATAGAGAAGCTACGCTTCTCTAGCTTTCACTAGATAATGATCAACATCTATTTTCAGTTGTCACTTTATTGAAGGGTTAAGATATACTAAAGCTATATACAACAAACAATAATTACATGGATAGGAATAAATAATCATAACATGAAAGCATAAACAATACATATACAATGGTCAGTTTGGGCAATAATGATTCCCCCATCCCTGGAAAGGGTGGGGGAGAATTAAGAATACAGTTAACCATAATAAACATGACAGATTCAAATCATTAATTCTAAGCGTAGGGAGGGGGTCACTAGACCCCTTCCCCAGGACTCGGGGGAGGGCCATTGACCCTCCACCGAACCCCAGATCAGGGGTGCCATAGACATGGCTCACGGTTGCCGAATACCACAACTCTCCCCTCGGAAGGCTGGGAGGTGGTTTCCCTATCAGACTTCCGACAGTGGTTGAGGCCTTCGGCCCGCTCCTTAGGGCTAAAATATATACAAACGATAATGATTCAATGGAATCCTAGTGGTGAGTATCTTCTTAGGGTTGATGGGCTCCCAATGTGGGATAGAAGGCAGAGGCTGACTTGGGTTGGATACGTTGGTCAGCGCCGGCAGGTATCAGGTTTGCTGGTGGCACAGTTGTTGCTGGAACGGTCAGCAGTGGGGCCTGCGGGTTGTTGTTGGCAGCGGCTGGGGCACTGGCTGCCAGGTTGATTGTCTGAGCAGCGGCCTGTCCTCCTGAGGGGCCGCGGGGTCTGCCGGAGGGCGGTCCTGGCCTACCTGGGCGGTCATGCCCGCTGTCAGTTGATTTCATAGACACCATTTCCTCGGCTGCTTCCCTGCCGATGGGAATGGCATCCCAGTCCACTGAAAAGTCCCGGGACTTGGCATGGTTGAGCCTGGCTCTAGCCAGCGCTTTCCTATACAAAGCTGGATGGTACAGGAACACTTGTGATATCGCATTCAGGGCTGCCCGGACTCCTCCTTGTGCTGCTGCCAGAGAAATGATGGTTAGGTCCCCCAGCAGTTTGAGGATCAGCAACAGCAAGCACAGTATGGCGGCGCCATCTCCCCACTCGTGGATGGCTTGTCTAAATCCTGCCCAGACATCCAGGGCTGCCTCTCCTTCCTCCGCCAGTCGGTCAATGTTGTAGGACACTATCCCATGGTCTCCTGTGGCCGAACAGCTGCCTTGCTGAACGCAGGAGCCATAGGATAGGCCGGTCAGCATGGCACTCTTGTATGCTGGGAACGCCAGCAGTTGTTGCCAGTCGTTCAACTCAGCCTGCGAATACAAACCACCTGAACTGAAGTCATCTAAAGGTTCTGTCAACAACTGCTTAGGCGTATCCAGCGGGGGTGGCCTCTTCTTGGGAGCAGGGGTTAACTCTATCCAGCCTTCCTCCGCGTGCACAGTCAGGGGGTAGGTGGAGGAACAGGGAATCTTGGTGGCGTGCTCACTGTATACCCGTGTCACAGCGTCTACAAAACCTGTGGGCTCCACTGGCACTTTGTCCCAACACTCCTTGTGTTCGCGGACAACATACTTGTGCCTTTGGCAGGTCAGCTGCAGCAGGATGTCTCCCCTCAGTACCGAGAACGTGCTCCCCTGGACACGCACCGGGTGGGCCGGATCTAGTTGCTGGAGCTTCCAGCAGTTGGCCGCTACTTCTTCTGCTGCAGTGCTTCTCATGCGCGTTTCCAGGGTAAACCCAATATAACCTGCATGGATCTGTGCTTGGAGGGGAACGTCAACATCCCTGGCCGACACTCTGGGCAGCGCAGCCGCGGCTGGGTCAGCTGCCACGAACAACGCTGGATGGTTGGTGGCATGGGCCTCGAAGTCGCAGTTCACAATTGAGGTGGGGTTGGTCATGTTGATGAAAAACTGGGCCTGATGGTCAACCAGATATGCATCCCTCACCAGGCTGGGCTGGAGGCTGCGGATCAGCCTCAAGGGGCAATCTCTTCCCAGGTGGTCCCACACGTAGGTTGCTTCCCCAGTGATACAGGACAGCTCAGAATGGGGACACTCGAGGGTCAGGTGGTCAGACTGGGACTCCACCCGTCCATCCTCCACCACATAGGTCTCCTCCTTGACCAGCAGCCGCCGCTCCTGGAGCACTAATTCATTGCGGTAGAGCTGGCCCTCAAAGTGGACGTCCTCCCCCTCGCAACCCACCCCCTCGGGGCTGTTGACGAGGGCGCCCACCATGTCGATGGTGAAGAACAGGGGGTGGTTCAGCTGGAACGTCAGTGGCTGGGTCTTGCCTGGCAACGTGTATACTCGGTTCCTGGCCAGGTCTCGGCACGCTTCTGGGTCTATCTTGGTTGGCCTCATGAGGGTGGGGACCGAGGTCACCTTGAGGTGACCCCATACCCCACACCTGAATGTCCACTGGGACACGGTGAGCTGACAGCTGAACCCAGTGGTTTCCCTCACCTTGACTTGCTGCAGGACGTGTATGTCATGGCCCAGGGGCACCTCCTGGTGTAGGGGCTCCGTGTCACACATCTTCTCTTTATTGTAAGACGTGACATGGGTGGGGTTGGCACAGTCCCACCCCACCAGGACGTAGCTGGTTGTAGGCCACACGGCTGCCAGCAGGAGGCCCCACAGGACCATCCACCAATGGGAGAGGCTTCCAGGTAACCATCTTCCTCGTACACGCGGCTGGGGATCTCCGGCTCTGGTCACGGCTGCTTCTTGGGACTGGACACGGCTGGGCTGCTCCTGGCTAGATACAAATTTCCATTGAGCGTTATCTGTATGCGGCCGAGGCACCCCGATACCCTCCCCAATGACAGACTGGCAAGCGACTGGCACTTGCCTGGGTGTCGGCTCCCCTAGCCCTAAGTGCTCCCTTCCCTGGTCCAAGGCATGCCCAGTGGCATGGGGCTGAAGTGCATGTGGCACAGGCTCGCCCTTACTCAATGCCCTCCCCTGCCCTAGGAACTCAGGTGCATGTGGCACAGGCAAGTCCTTATTTTCCCAAATTTCAATCTCCCCAGCCTCAGGTGCGGGGGGCACAGACAAGGCTGGGTGTTTACAATGTTTTGGATACAACACATTTAACAAATTCAACTTATCCTGATGGTGAGCAGCTGGGTTCCCTTGGCTGGTAGAGGGCTCTGGATGGCATGTAGCTGGACTCTCCCTGCAGGCTGGTGGCGCTGGCTGGCATGTAGCTGGGCTCTCCCTGCAGGCTGGTGGCGCTGGCTGGCCGGGGGTGACGGGTGTCACCCCTTCCTCTGGGACCGCTGGCTCGTTCCAGGACTCAGGTCTCTCGGTGGCGGCGACGGTTGTCGCCCCAGACATCAGGTTGGAGGCTGGCTCGTTCCAGGATCCAGGTATCTCGGTGGCGGCGACGGTTGTCGCCCCAGGCACCAGGTGGGAGGCGCTGGATAGCACCCCCCCATCATCCCAGGTGGCGACGCCGGGTGGCGTCCCATACATCGATGCAGAGGTGCTGGCTAGCACCTCCTGCCTCTCTCGTTCAGCGGCTGCCAGGGCCTCCCCATACACCGTCTCAGGGACGCTGGGCAGCGCCCCTCCACTCTTGCTGGGTAGGCTCAGTCGGGCAGGTTCCATCATGTTGAGGCTGAAAGGCTGGGGCCTCAGCACCTCTGGCTCGGCTATGTTGTTGGGCTGTACCAGCCCTGGCCCCAGATGGTTAAGACTGAAGCCTAGGCCAACCCGGTTGGGTTCAGCCGCGCCGCCCAGTACGTTGATCCTAGCTGGGACAGTCCCGAACTGCGGCATCCCATCGGCTCGGTCCGCAGCTCTGGGGGCGGCTGCTTGCGGTGGTGGTGCTGGGGGCGCGCTCCCTTCCATATGGGCCACTCTGCTGGGCTTCCCTGGAGGGGCACCCTTGTCGGCGGTGCGCCTGCGGCTGGCTACCTGGGCCCAGTCAGCTCTACAATCGGCCGCCGTGTGACCGTCATAGTGGCAACGCTCACACTTGGCAGAACGGTCACGGCGTGGCTGGGTGCGCCTCTCCTCTAGGCTAACTTCCACAGGCGTTGGACAGTCTCGAGCTCGGTGGCCTCTCCCCTGGCAGCGGTAGCAGCGGCCTGGAACCTTGTCATCTGGAGCGACCTTCCCCATCTGGTGGAGACCCGGAGCCAAGGAGCCAATCTCCATTGGCTCCGACTCGTCATATTGGGGCAACTGGATGCAGGCAGATCCAGTCAGCCCGTTGGTTGAGTCCACTAAGCACACACCTTCCTTCAGCTGCTTAGTAACCATGGTCACGGTGAACATGGCCTTGCGAGTGTACTCAGGTACACTCGCAATTTCATGGTTCATCATGAGGCGTTTTACATTGGCGTTACGAATTCCACGATTTAATTCGTCCACCAACAACTCAAGATCCTCATGGTTGTAGGCGTCCCTATACAAGGCGCACTTAGTTGATATGTACGCTTGTATAGGTTCTGTCGAGTGTTGCTTGTAATCCCTAAACGCTTGTTTAAGCGTTTGAGATTCAAAAGCAGGGCGAAATAGCAATTCACACTCGGTCTTGACCTGTTCGTAGGTCAAGGCTTGGCCTGCCTCGCCAAACAGATGGGACGCCATTTCCGCCGCTTGCCCTACCAATGACAGTAGTAGGGCGTTGCGGCGGTTGAGGGAATCATGAGGTGGCACGCGATAAGCCGCCCATGACATCTCCAGTCGGCGGATATGTGCCGACCAGGATTGCTTGGGCGGCCCTCTAAACTCCGGCAGATTGCTCAGCATCAGCTTGCGGTACTCGGCTGGGGCCGGCTGAGGGTCATCCTGGAGCCATCCTGGGGCTTGGTCACCTCCTGGGACTTGATGCTGGTCCATTGGGTCAACGGTGAAACGGCGGGCACAAAGTTATACAGTACTACAATGAATGGGTTGTCACTTGAGGCTTCCTAGCCTAACAGCCAACACTGTTTGTATCACTAGGTTGGGAGTGTTAGTTGCAAAGATATAACTTGGCTGTACTTATCAATAGTTAGGTGTTGAGGTAGATAGATGTTGAGGGTCTGAACTGCTGTCAGGAACTGATTGGGTTTTCCCTTACCACACTAGAGCTAGGAGGAAAGAAACTTGCAATTCTTTATTTGCTAAAAATACCCCTGTTAAATGCTATGGAGTAGCTCCGCTCTGGTGTGAGAGTTTGGGTGTGTGTGTGTGTGTGTGCGTGGAATCTTCTGTCCTTGTAACGCGCGTTCGCGCCGTCAAATCCGCGCACACGGGGAAAACGCGCTCTCACCCCTCAGCTCGCTCTCTCATTGGTCCGTTTCGTCCGTTGGATTTATGATATTTTCCGCACTCTGTTGCGCTACCCGTGAATGGCGCTCTGTGTATCCGATCGCTAGCTCCACACCACAGACGGACTTAGTCTAGTGTGGGTAGGAAGGGGGAAGCGCGTGAGGGGACGGGGGTAACTCCGTCCGTTCCCCCTGTGAGGGAGGGGGGTAACTGTGTGCTGGTGTAATAGGCCTTTTCTTCTTAATCTTAGGCTTATCTGTTATATCACCCTGATTGTATTTGCCTTCAATGGAGAAGGGGCCCCTCCCCTTCCCTTGGAATAAGGGGTGTATTGCTGTTGTGCTGTGGGCTTGAGATTGTTTTGATTATATTACATCTAGCTTTTATTTTTTGTCCTTATCACAATTGCATAACAGATTTGTTGACCAACTCTGTTCTATGTTTAGCTGTTATCACAATACACAGTAATCCAAGCCTGTTCTATTCTTAGATTTATCACAACACAACAATTTGTTTGCCAAGCTTTGCTCATAAATCTATTGTTTGGCCATCACACTAGGGTGGTAATCCCTGCAAATGTGATATAATATCTGTTTTCTAGATGGGTGGCTGCGTTGTAGCTTCTCAGGATAATCGGGGTTGACGTAGTTTTTCTCTGTTCTGGTGCACTACACCCGTATGTTAGCTCGCAGCTTGCAGCTATGTGGCATGTTTCAGCCTATCGGCGGCAGGGAATGTCCCGTCCTGCTAGCGCCGCTGATCCAAATCCGGCTGATGGCGGCAGGGAATGTCCCGTCCTGCTAGCGCCGCTGGTTCGGATCCTGCTATTTCTTGCAGTAAAATTGGCCTATTTTCAGCCGTCTACACGTATTTGGCTTGTTTCAGCCGGTCCGCAGGCCTGTTTCAGCCCTTTTGGCGCTCAATTCTCCGTTAGATATCAGCGCTGCTCGCGGTTATTCGTCAGATTTCGCTGTTTCGCTTCCACAACTGCCGGATGCAGAGTTAAACTTTGCTGTCCAGGGTGGGTAATTCAGGTTGTTTGCGTCAGTTTTGCCAGATTCACTGCTGGGAGTACCTTAGCCTCAGATGCGCGTCTGCTCTACACTTGTGGTTCGCCGTAATCTCACACAGCTGTCACCAAAGTTGTGGTATCCGCCGAGGATAAATGGCAGACACCGGAGTTCAATTAGATTACGGCAGTGTGACAGACGTGGACACCTTACTATAGAGAAGCTACGCTTCTCTAGCTTTCACTAGATAATGATCAACATCTATTTTCAGTTGTCACTTTATTGAAGGGTTAAGATATACTAAAGCTATATACAACAAACAATAATTACATGGATAGGAATAAATAATCATAACATGAAAGCATAAACAATACATATACAATGGTCAGTTTGGGCAATAATGATTCCCCCATCCCTGGAAAGGGTGGGGGAGAATTAAGAATACAGTTAACCATAATAAACATGACAGATTCAAATCATTAATTCTAAGCGTAGGGAGGGGGTCACTAGACCCCTTCCCCAGGACTCGGGGGAGGGCCATTGACCCTCCACCGAACCCCAGATCAGGGGTGCCATAGACATGGCTCACGGTTGCCGAATACCACAATATTAATAAGTGGGAGATATTATAAGATTTGAGGGAAAATGGTTATAAGAAAAATGTTTTCAGTAAAATTTGAAAAGTAGTTTTTTATATGTAAAAGTAACGTTTTTTAATGCAATAAAAAATGTATCAATTGTAAACTTGCTCTTCTTTCTTATTTGTTTTTTAACTGGTTGATAAAAAGTAATATACTAATGAAAAACTAAGAAATATTTAGCAATATCCAGATTCTCAAGCACTTTTTCCAAACTTTGGCTTTAAAAATCTAGGCTGTTAATTGATGTAAAAAAAATATTTTGATATCCTTTGATGTAGAAAATTATAGAGAACAAGTACATATGAATCTTTTAATATTTTATTGAGAAATATAGGCTGCAGATGCTTAAAAATACTTTTTCGAGGGTCATGCTGTATGTTATTTTTTGGGTTAAGTAAATTTCACTAAAAATAATAAATAAAAATAATTTTGGCACTTTGAATTTTTTCTTTTATAGCCTGCCGGATGTCGGTAAAAGTTCTTTAATTTAATTGACCACAACACACACAATTATACATATATATAAAAAGCACACATACAAAAAATAGGGTTACAACTTTATTAGATGGGAGGCAGGAACATTTTAAAGAGCGTTCATTTTTCGTAACGTATACTGTAATAGGTTTAAACCATGTATATTTATAGTTTAAACTAGTAAATAAATAATATTTCAGGACTGATCACAATATTCCAAAGTCCTTTGCTCTGTGTCTGCAAATGTTTCCAAGATTGATACATAAAAAATTAAATAATTATCATGAATATTCAACACACTCTCCCTTAATCTAATCAAGACAATGAGAGTAATTAAGTAAGATTAAACATTGAATATTTTCCTATTTATTCCAAAATTAGATATATCTAACACACTGAAAATTGAAAAACTTCAGTAAAAAATTTTGAATATATAATGTATATACTTTACAGGAAGAAATAGCTTACTAACTAATTAGATTTTTTGTGTTTAAATTTCTTGATTTGATTTTGGTAAGTTGTGGGTATTTATGATATTTAATTACTTTTTATTATCTTATTGCTTTGTTCTATACTGTCCTATATGTATATTTGTAAACCTTTTCCATCATGGCTTAGAATCTAATTTATCTGAGCTGTATTCAAACAGGTTCTAAACCATAATGGAAATACATATCAAGTATTGTTTTATATAAATTGTCTAAATTCATATTCAAAGGATTAATTACTTTGTTTGGCTAAAGTAATTGAACTTTAATTTCAACTATCTAATCTATAAAATCCTACTAGTAATATTGAATATGATATGAAGTGCAGCAACTCTATAGCTGATGTATGAATAATGTGGTTAGGTTTGGCCAACTAACATACAGCCAAAAAAAAAGGTTGAATGTGTCTTACTTTCTTATTGAAGGATTTCAAAAAAGGGAAACATTATTTAATCTACTTAAGTATTAAAGATATTGAAATTTTAGAAGATTATTTATGAAAAGATAGTCTATTGCCGCGCTATTTATTCATATAACTATTAAATATAAGAGGGGGGGGAAGTTTTGACACATTTGCGTAAACAGTGAGTATAGGCTTTATCTTTGGACTGACAGGATAGATTATTAAAGATAAAATAATTCTTATATGATAAATTTCCCCCAGTTTCAAGATTTTTAGTTAGGCCTCCAGGTTCAGGAGCTGCAGGCCTCCAGGTTCAGGGGCTGCAGGCCTCCAGGTGGTCTCTAGACAGGCAAAAAAAATTTAAAATTTTAAGAGTTAGAGGTCAACTTATGTACAAAATATGCATATTATTCAATGTTATTTACATACTTAAAGAAAAAAAAATGCATATTTTGTTTTATAAGTTGACCATTAACTCTTCAAAAAAAATTTGATTTTTATATTTACCTATCCTATCACCACCTGGACGCCTGCAGCTCCTGAACTTGGACGCCTATCCAAAAAATCTTAAAGCTGTGGGAAATTTATCAAATAAGAATGATTTTATCCTTAATAACTTATCCCCTCAGTCCAAAGATGAAGCCTATACACACTGTTTCCGCAAATGTGTCAAAACTTTTCCCCCCTCTTGTATTTAGCATGTAAGGTTATATATATTTTTGATAAGTATCCAAATCTACTTTTAAAAAATGAAATATTTTTTTTTTCAAATTTCATGATAATCAGATTAAAAGATAGATTTGAATACTTATTGTAAATATTTTGATTTGATTTGTGTACAAAGCAAGCCTGTAGCTATATTTGGATAAAAAATTTTTAAAGTTTTATTATAAAATTAGTTTTTTTTTGTTATAAAAAATTTTAATTCTCTCTAAGATTTTGTCAATTTAGCCCCTAAATTATAAAATTTGGTATTGAGTTAGAAATAAACCTGGATATTACCACAGGCATGCTTTACCGACCCGGAATTGATTGATATAATGATTTGGCCACAATTAGTAATTTAGGAATTATTAATTGTTCTCTGTATAAATATGTTTTAAAATACAGTTCTTTGCACACTATAGTTATTTTTCTATAATTAAAAAGGATGACAGCATCCATAAAAGCAAAGCTCTGAAACGGTAGGACAAACAAACATTAACACTTGTAGAGTGTCAGAAATAAAAAAATGTAAAAATTTGAAACAAAATTGTGAGTAAATTTGTTTAAAAAATACTTAAACATAGGATAATATTTAAGGACATACTTACATTTTTAGGACTTAATTATAGAGATGCTTTGCTTATAACATTGTATTTTGTTGTCTAAGGAATCAGTATTCCAAATCTCAGATTAATTGGGTCATTATATTACTTTAACATTTGTTGTTAAAAAAGTTAAAAATCAACATGTTTAAAATGGACGTACAGATTTTCTTGTAACAATTATAGAGTCACTATGCTTTCTAAATCATACCTAACTCCTACAGGAATCACCATGCAAAGTTTGAAATCATTATGACAATTCTAACATGTCAACCCCAATTATAGAAAAGCTTCGCTTTTAAAAATATATTCACAAAAGATACTCATATAAAAGTAACAGGATGTCTCTGAGTCTTTGTATATGTGTGTCTGTCTGTCTCTGTGTTCAAAAAGAGCTTGCTAACTACTGAACCATTATGGTCCAGGGGAGGTTAATAACTTTTTTCAGGGAGGGTACAACCATCCCCCCAAAATAAATTACCCCAAGAATTCTTTTCTTCTTTTTCTTTTTAATTCAAAAAATGAAAATGTGCATGGTTTGCATTATCCCACTCTCCCTTAAGTGTCTCTATAGTCTATATGCCTCTAGGGGCGTTGCCACTATTTGTTTGAAGCTTAAGATCTTAAGCTAAATTTTTAGATCTAAAACTGCATGTCCAAATTAGTTGTACTTTTCAGGAAAGCTTTATGAATGTCTTGTGGTTGGTTTAAAATATTTTTCTGACCTCACTCACCCTCCCCTGAGGACTAGGAGTGAAGCAACATTATATAAAAGTAACAGGATGTCTCTGAGTCTATGCATGTGTCTGTCTGTTGGAACTCTGGGTTCTTTAATTAAATCTAGATTGGTTTTTCTATTAACTAGCAGTTTCCAAACTTTTAACACCAAATAATTCCACTAATAACAAAAGAGGTATTTTGTTATCATTACTATTATTGTCCATTGTCTTATCACTTAAAATCATTAAAAATATAAAGATAAAAGGGATGAGGGAAGGGGGGGGGGGAGCATCAAACTCCCTTCATTCAAAAGAAGGCCATATAAAAGACAGACAAACATCCAATAATACTTTTATTTTATTTTGATAAAGGTTGCGTGACTTTTTATTATAAATTATATCAAATATATTTTTTACAAATGGTGAGGGAGTTGTTCTAAAGGTGTGAGTGTTAAGGCTTAAAAATAGTAGTAGAACAATAATATTCCATAAATATGTGTATTCCGTATGGAAAAATCTATGCACAAAAATATTAGTGAAGCATATTTAGTTAATATTATCGATCTACTACTGTTTTTAAGCCTTAAAACATATTGAATTTTAGCACAACCTACCTCCCCCTTTTTTGAATAAGTAGCTTCAATAAAGAAAAAAAAAATATTAAGAGTTAATTTACCTTAGTGAAGAGATAGATGTACTGTTCCAAGATAAACATAGATAATATACAATAGTATACACAAGAAAGAAATAACAATGAACTCTATGAAGAAAACATTTTGTAGTAAAAGTAACATTATTCTATTTACTTATTCATTTTGAACTTTTAAAATATACCAAAATTAAATCATAGATTTTTCACAAAAATTTTGGAGGATTTTCTTTGGAAAATTATTTAATTTTTTAAAAAAGAAGCTTTTCTATAATTGGTTATATGTCCGGCTATTATGGATAGCTGTTATCAATAATTTTAATATCATGCTTTAAATTGACGAACAGACTTTCTGGTGGTGACAATTATCCGTTTTTTAAGAGCCATCCTTTGAAACAAAATTTTGTTATTAGCTATTTTCATGGATATTAAGGGATAGAACAATTGATGGTAAAATCATATACATCACAAATTATATTACACAAATGTCTCCTCCATTTCCTCCCTTTTGTAATTTAAACTTTTTTTAAACTTTAAGATAAGAAAAAGATAATATGCTCAAAGTAAATCACAAAATCTTTAAAAAATGAAGTTAATGTCTTTTCAAGCATGACCAATATACAAAATCAAAAGTAAAAATTTGCATATATCTTAGGAATCTATTATGCAAATTTCATCTGTCTATCTTCAATAGCCACCAAGAAAATCACATGTCCCACACAGTACTGCGGACTGACTGACAGACAGAGTAAGTTTTGTCACAATCATTTGAAATCAATTGTAGAAGTTTTAGGACTTTTAATCAAAAACCCATAAAATTGTTGAAAGCAAAAGTTTCGTTTTTTTTTGGCGGAAAAGCTACTCTATAATTCACTTTGTCTGTCCGTTTGTCAGTATATCTTTAACGCTATGGGGTAAATGAGATTTTTCAATTGCTATTTAAGGTATACAGCAATTTTGTGTGTGAAGATTCCCTAATTAACATCCAGTACTTTATCTACTTTGTCGGCGATCTGTCAGGAATGCTACTAAACATTCAAGAAACATAAAAATCCGACAGAAAGATTAGTTTTTATATTAACAAGTGCTATTAAAATCCCGGCCTATAGATCCATGTACCTGCATTCCGTCTGTCTAATGGTAATGCTTCAATAAATCTTACTTTTTAAAGGTTTTGTATTTTCTTTAATTTTTAGATGTTAAATATCTTTATTTTTCTTTTTATTAAATACAATTCAACAACTTTTCTATAACTAACTTTGTCCATTCCATAAATGTAAGCAAAAGTTTATGGTTAGCTTGTATTGTAGTTCTAAATTTTAGAACAAAACATAAAATTATGATGAAGGATAAAAAAAGGTGTTGAGTTATAAAGCTTCTTTATAGAGCTTATTTTAACAGTGGTAAAATTGACGTCTTCCAGAGTTTTAATTATGAACAACTTTGCTTTTAAATGTTTCTTGATATATCTTATAGTTTCCGAGATACAAATAGTGATTATTTTTTAACCCCCCAAGATTAGAGTTACTGTAAAATTTGAATTTATGTTTGTCTTGCTATCTCCTATGACAGGGAGGGAGGGAACACTGGACTTAAAATCAAATGTTATAAACAAATCTCTTATTTGCTGGATTAAGAACTTTCCACCAGTTAATTTAGATATAAAAAGGGGTAATATTGTTTATAATCATTGCAGCTGATATACATCAAGTTATCGTAAATTGTTTTATCCCTTAAGATCCCTAATATTTTATTTGATATATTTTTTAATAAAAAAATAATGCAACCTTCATCAAAATAAAATCTTTATAAAAGCACTGGATAAGGTGCGATGATATAAGTTAAACATCTCTATTATCAAATCCTAAAATGTAAGTATGTCCTTAAATGTATCTTGTTTTTATTCAGTTTTGCAACAAATTTGCTTTGAATTTTATTTCAACTTATTCATTTATATTAATCTAATTCAATTATGACACTCTCAATTCATTTGTCCTATCGTTTATCCTACGCCTTTATGGATGTTGTCAACCTTGTTCTTTATAAGAATTAATTTACCTTAATGAAGAGATAGATATACCATTCCAAGAAAACATACATAGGTAGATAGTATCCAATAGTATCTAGACATCCAATAGTATACAAACATAAATAGTATCCAGACATCCACTAGTATCCAAGCTACCCTAGAAAGATCAAACAAAGTATTCTATGAATAAAACATTTTATAGTAATATTATTTTATTTATTTATTCATTTCAAACTTTTGAAAGATACCGAAATTTATTCATAGATTTTTTTAAAAAGTTTTAGAAGATTTTTTAAAAACAATATTTGATTTTTTTAAAGAGAAGCTTTCTATAATTAGGTTAAGTTCGTCTATTATCATTAATATATGCATGTTTGAATTGTCACATCAATTTCAAACTTGAAATGTTGATTTCTGTAACAGTAAGATTTTAAAAAGAAAGATATAACAAAATATTCTATGAATCTAAATATTTTAAACTAGAATTATATTTTATTTAAAATTATTTATTATAACTTAATTAATTGATTTTTCACAAAAATTTTAGGATATTTTTTTTCCAAAAAAATATTTTTTTTATTTTAATTATCGCTCATTAAAGCATGTTAATATTGTCCTATAAATTTCAAACTAGACATGATGATTTCTGTAACAGTTAGGTATGATTCAAAGAGCATAGCAGCTCTAAAAGTAATCAAACAATAACATTGAAATTTTTACTTTTTCAATTACTTTATAAAAACTGGTTTTTAAGGCATATCTTTAATACAAAGTAGCTTGATGTCTGTCCGTCTGTATGTCTGTCTGAAACTTAAGATCTTGCTGGTTATATACTATTTTCTTGGAGGGTGAGAAATCCAAATCCCCCCACCCCTCAAAATTTTTTTAAAAAATGCATTTTCATGTGCTTCAAAGAAACAGATCAAACCCAGTTAATTACCTCTTAGGGAAAAAGCCCTTAGAGACTATGGCGAAGCTGCTGGTTATGTTATAGAGAAGTTATGACTATAACATGCACGGTTAGTTATAATGATATAGATAGAATTATAAAAATTTGTGTGTGGTTTCTAGATATGCAGACAATAGATTTATTATGCAGACATACAGGCACACAGACAGACAGACAGACATACGGGCACACAGACAGATAGACAGACAGACAGACAGACATACGGGCACACAGACAGACAGACATACGGGCACACAGACGATAGACAGACAGACACACAGACATACAGGCACACAGACAGACAGACAGACAGACATACGGGCACACAGACAGACAGACATACGGGCACACAGACAGATAGACAGACAGACAGACAGAGAGACAGACATACGGGCACACAGACAGATAGACAGACAGACAGACAGACAGACATACGGGCACACAGACGATAGACAGACAGACAGACAGACATACAGGCACACAGACAGACAGACAGACATACGGGCACACAGACAGATAGATAAGAAGAAAGACAGACATTTGCAAGTGAAAGAATTAAGAAGTAATATCTCTAATAACAACTGAGAAAACAGACTGACAGACAAACCCATGAAGATATTATGGCTACAAAAATAATATCATTAAATAGGTATTCTTCTGTACAAAGATTTATAAAATATTTTGTAATACCCGGGTAACTCTAAATAAAAGCCCTCCTCCCTTGACCGATTAGGTTTGATAAACTGTATTATACTTACAATTATATCATACATTTTTAAAATGACTGTTGAGAATCAGCTTATATTTTATCAACTAAGTGATGAAGTAAAAAAAAATCACGAAACCTATACCCAACAGGGCTACCAAGTACACAATATAACTCAAACTAACTTGACCTACAGAAATAAATGACAAACTATCCCCAACATGAGCCATTTGTAATCATAAATATAATTCGGAATTTTTCAAAATTATTTTTTTTGTAAAGTTAATAATAATAAAATGAAAAACTACCAGGTATCTAAAGGGATCAGGCAATGCCCGATAAATTGATGTACATCCCAAATTATAATAGACACAAAATTACACCCTCTGTAGATTACAATTATTCGTTGAAACATTTTAACACTCAACTTAATAAACCAACCTATCAAAATTCAGTCAAGTCCCCAAAGTTATTAAGTCAACGAATAAGAAAATGTAATGACAAACTTTGGGAACTAGTGTTATTAACAGCTCATTGGTCTCTCTCTCTCCGTAAAACTACTAATTGACTGTGGGTTTAAGTGCTCGAATAAACTCTTTGAGGAAATACACCAATTATTATATTTTACCTGTACAAAAAAGTTTAGAAATTCAAAAAGAAAGTATTTTATGAAGCAACCCATTTTATAACAGAACAACCATCTATGTTTAATTTTCTGAGATACCAAAAATATTTCAAAGATTTTTTTTAAAAAGTTTGGAAGATTTTTTTTCTCAAAAATATAAATTTTATATAAAAATGTTTGTAGCAATCCAAACTACTCAATAATTTAAACATCTATCAGAAATGTCATTTTCTCATCTGCTATTTAAGTTATTAGCAGCTACGCCCCCTAGAAGAGTCAAGGGACTCTTAATGTGAGATCCTTCACTACAGACAAAAAAGCTTACTACTTTATATAAAAGGATACGACATATTAGATTTTATTGCTTAATAACCATCTCCTCTAATTTTTACTTTGTCCATCTGCAGGGATCTCAAGGGATAAGACAATGACCAATAAATTTTGTACATACCCAACGATAATACACAAAATTACCCTTTTTATAGATTACAATAAGTAAATGAAACGTTTGGACACTTAACCCCTTGAACCTTTCAATCAAAATTAAATAAAAGTCCCCAAAGTAGTTAAGCCAACGATATGATAAAAGTTTGGATACTAATGCAATAAACAGCCCAATGTCCCCTCCCTCCCTTTTCTATTTGCCTGTATTAGAGTCAGAGTACCTATTGCTGATTTGTTCTGGGTTAAATACAATAGGGAAATCATTGGGGAAGTTAGGACCTATAGTGAAAGGTCGTGGAATCAAATGGTTGGTTGTTACTTAACATATGGGTGATTTAACCACTCATTCTGTCAAAGATATTAATGTCTTGTGACGACGTCTGACGGAATGACTTAAATCATAGAGCTGACTTTCTTCTTAAATTAGTAATTAAATGCAATTTGTTCATTTAAAAGAATTATATTTATACTTTAACAAGGATGACAACATCCATAAAAGCGAAGCACTGAAACGGTAGGACAAACGGACATTAACGCTTGTATAGTGTCTGAACTGAATAATCAGAATATAGAAGTATAAGAGTCGAAGGAAAATTATAAGTAAATTTGTTGAAAAACTGCTTGATACAGGATAATGTTTATGGATATACTTACATTTTTAGGACTTGATTATAGAGTTGCTTAGCTTATAATATTGTTCTTTGTTGTTCCAGGAATCAAAATACAAAAAATCAGATCAAACGGATAATTAGATCACATAAAAATTTGATGTTAAAAAAGTAGAAAAATCAACATGTTTAAAATGGACGTACGGACATTCTGGTAATGATTATAGAGTTGCTACGCTTTCTAAATCGTACCTTACTACTACAGGAATCATCATGCAAAGTTTGAAATCGATAGGACAATTCTGACATGCCTACATTAACGAATAAAAGCTATCTATCTCGGACGGACGGACGTACGGACGGACCGACCCTAATTATAGAAAAGCTTCGCTTTTAAAAATAGCAAACAGATTATTATTTAGGTTAATTAATGATGGAAGGGATGGACGTGCTACCAAAGCACAGTGGTAAATGGACTGCTACTATAGCAGGAAAATAGATAAAACGAAGCATGTGGAGTTAAAACGCAGCCACCATACAATATTCGTGGCTGCAGAGATCTTGCAGGACAGGTCCGTATGAAGCAAAGATCTAACAATAACTGAAGCTGGTTACAAAATGTGGGAACAGGAATCTTGCTGCAGGGACAGGGACAACATTACTACACTAATTTCAATAGTACCCAAAGTTTTATATTTACGTTTAATTTTATTCGTTAGTTTAACAACTTTGGGGACTTCAGTAAATTTCATTTATTAAGTTAGATGTTCAAACGTTTCAACCAACAATTTTAATCTACATAAGGGGTATTTTTTGTATCATCTTGGGAATGTACATCTCAATTTATCGGCAATTGTGTTATCCCTTTAGATCTCTGATAGGTTATACTATATGTTTATACCAGCGGATGCGCCCCAAGCTTCTATGGGCTCTGTATTAGAAGGCTTAGTGAATGACAGACAATAGCCTGAAACCATCCAAAGCCTCCAATAGAAAAATTAAAAAGCCTAAAAAACATCCGAGGACCTATGTGATGCCTACCTAAAATGGAGAACTGAATCGGTTCAGCAAAATTTTGAGCTTCAGACAAAAATATTCAAAATAAACAAATACAAATAGAAAACAAAAAATGCCTAATTTTTTTCTTGTAATAAATAGCTCTTTTCGTTAATTCAGACATGCAAGAATCATTTATTTAACTTTTGCTTGATGATTCCTATAAAAGTAAGGTACTATTTAAGAAACGTGGCAAATCCGTTATAGTTGCCAGAAAGTCCATAAGTCCATTTATAACACACTGTCTTTTGTTAAACTTTTTCGACAACAACTTTTTAAAAGATATATTATATTTATCTGATTTCGGAATAATGTTTCATAAGATAACATTAATTATAGAGGAGCTTTGCTACAGAACAAGGATGACAACATTCATAAAAGCGATTATCTGAAATAGTTGGACAAAGGAACATGAACTCTTGTATAGTGTCAGACTTGAATAAGTCTAAACAAATTCGTAACTGCTTAAATACAGGATACACTGCTTAGGGCTATAATCAAATTTATAGGACTTGATTATAGAGTTGCTACGCTTCCTAAATTGTACCTAACTGTTAAAGGAATCATCATGCAAAGTTTGAAATCGATAGGACAATTCTTACATGTCTAAATTAACAACAAAAGCTAACCGTTATGGACGGCCGGACAAACCTAATTACAGAAATGCTTCACTTATATAAAATTTGATGAAAGGTTTGCTCTTATGGATGTTGTCATCCTTGTTATAATAATTTTACCATTGAGGTAATAGATCTTTTATATTAGTTGGATCTTACACCAGATTATCATATACTCTAATAAAGTGAAACTTGTAGCTGGCTAAAATATCCCTTTCCTACTTTACTAGATGCACGAACTGACTTATAAATGATGTCCATGTGAGCAACCTAAATTTGATGACAATTTTTCCTCTTTCATAATATACATATAAATATAACATCTATTGTCCAACAAATAATGATTGTTCTTGATTGTCACAGAAAGGAGAAATCCTGTACAATAGATATAGCCAGGGTTTTAAAGGTATAAAACAATGGTTAATAAATTGATGTCTCCATTGATGATACTGTGGTATAAACAGCGGCGGACTGACAGGGTTTTATTTTAGAATAGTTTTACTTTTTACTTTTACAAAATAAACAACACTAATATTAATCTTAAATTTATTCATTCTATGTTTATAATCAGAATTTTTGTTTGTTAGCCATTAGTTTCAAATCAGATAATTTTAGATTGCATTTTAGGAGGTTTTTTATGAAATAATCCAAATTTCACTTATCTTGCAAAATTTTGAATTTGCGGGTTTTCCACACAACTTTATGTTAGGTGTGACTTGAGAACTGTGAAAGATGTGGATTAGAATAAAGTTGAGTACAAGCTGGAGCTTAAAGCCTATAATTTACTAAACGTTGTTTATAGTACACATAATCATAAGGTTTCGTGGTCATTTGTTAAATACAGTATAAACTTGTGCAATGACTTTACATGATGCAATTGTGATCACAATACACAAAATTACACCTTCTGTAGATTTAAATTAGTGGTTAAAAGGTTTGGACAATCAATTTTATGAACCAACCATTCAAAATTCTATGAAAGTTCCCAAAGTTGTTAAGCCAACAGATAAGAAAACGTTATTATAAAACTTTAGGAACTAGTGTTATTAACAGCCCATTGACCCTTCTCTCTCTGACTCCTATCCAAACATCGACATTTATAAATATTAAAATCTCAACTAGCTGATATTTTATAAAAATAATCACAAAACCTTGTATGTTGAAAAGTGTATTCATCAACCAAAAGCATCCAACTTTAATTTACAAGTTCTTTCTTTATATGAAATGAATATAATAATCAGACCTTATTTTTTTCATTCTATTATATACTAGCAGCCGCGCACCTAGCATGTATGCGCCCTTTATACAAAGTAGTAAGTAGGTCACAAAAAATAGCCTAAAACCATCTCAAGATCAATATTTAGCTTTCCTAAAAAGGAGAAGCCAATTGTTTCAGTAATCAAACAAAAATTAAGCTTCAGGCAAAAAGATCTTAAAATAAATAGAATAAGTCAAAATATGAAGCCAAAAATTATTTATTTTGTCGAAAATTTTGAAAAATAAAAAAAGATTACAAAATAAATTTTCTCAACTGATCATTACCAAGGTCATCACAATTCAATTGCTCCAACTAAAAAATAAAAATTGAAATTAGTAACGTGCGACATCTTTTTATTAAAGAACATTTACTGTTGCTTTAAAATCATGAATATTTATCTTAATGTTCCAAATATATCTTAAATGATTTAAATCATTTTGAAGAAATCTAAAGGACCAGCCCCTTTACATACGAGTTGTTCATCAATCGAAGGGGGGGGGGGGACAAACACCTTATCTGTCTCATATTTAGGCATCTCTTAGTTGAGCTAGAGGGCAAAAAAATTTGTGGAGTTTCTTTTGTTCACGTAGAAGTTCTGACTATAACAAGGTTAACCCGATATTTTGCTTTCTTTTTTATATAAAAGTTCCTGCTATAATTTATTTGCTTCCTTTTATTTAGTAAATTATTTTTTACCCAGGAAATTGTTATTTTAAATATCTGTATAATTACCTTGTATCTTACACAAAGCATAGTAACCTCTTCTACAGTTTTGGTCATAATATTTCCATCCATAACTAAATGAACGAGCCTAAAATTTAAAAAGCTAGCATTTAATCATGCTTTTATTGTATTTGAAATGATAATGTTAAAAATTATTCTGTAATATACAAATGCATTACAATATAATTGTATGATTCTAGTATGATTTTTATTCTGTAATTTATTGCGTTTTTGTGATGATTTCCAAGTCATTCTATCAATTTGAAAATCACTAAAGCCAATGATTGTTTTGTTTTGAAAATGGTACATAAACCTACTGAAATGAAAAAAAAAATTCACCAATGCTCTCTTCTAACCAAATTAGTCTTGAAAAGTTGACCAAAGATGCAAATTAATTTTAAAAATAATGATCCTAGCCAGAGAAATCCTGAAATATCCATCAAAACCAAAAGTTTTTGCAGAAATGACCTTAATTTTACATTTCTGTAAGAAGTTCTTTTGATTGGATCAATATTTTTAAATGAATTTTTATTCTTATTCTACTCTTCAGGTACTAAGATTATTAAAATCAATTTACCATAAGACAGTTCAAATCAGTTCTTGAGTTCATTGGTCTCCGTGTATACCAATCAGTAAAACTAACTAAATTATAAAGTAAAATATTAAACTATTACATATAAATAAAAAGAAATAAATGAACATAAAACATCAACAATGTTTTCACAATATACCCTGGTGGATATTTTTATCTTGAAATGTATTTAAACATAAATGGGGGCCTGCAGGGATTTACATGAAGATACTTGTAATTTTCTCTAAAATAACTAATTTTATATTTCAACTTTTTGCTGTGTAAAAGATAATTTTACAGCAATACTTTGAAATAAGATATCTCAAAAAGTATGAGAGCTAGAAAAATGTTAGAGACCATTTTAGAAAGCTCCAATATATGTCATTTCAACTGTAATGTTAGCGAATTTGCATGATAAACATGAAAGACAAAATAAGACAATAAAGCAGGTTAGGTGAAAATAGTCTAAAAAAAATAAAAGTAAAATTTTATCACCAAAAGTAATTTTAAAATTTTCTACTATGGGAAGGTACTAACTCAATTTAGGGAAAGCATGTTCTGAGCTTACCATAAGGTCCCAGTACATCCTGTGTAAACCGTTTCCACGTTTTTTTTTTTCTAACCTAACACGCCTTCGGGTGAGGTGTGTAATTGTAAGCTTTCAGTCAAATCCACTTTTTAGGTTTTTTAACTGTTTTTAAGTTTGCATTTTATTATATACTATGCATTTGATCAAAATTAATAACAGTTTGACCTAATGAGTGCATTTGACTAGATTTTGCATCCAACTTTACAGAACTACAAAAAAATAACCCTCTTTTTTAACTTCTGTTTATCTATTTGTTACTAATAACTACCAAACAGTTAATACCTGGAGATCCATCTGTCCACAACCAAGTGTTCTCATGTCCAGCATCTGTACCACCAAGCCATACATTAGAATTAACTCCACTTAGTATATTATCTAAATAATAATATAACATGTAGATAAACATGATACTAGTTCTATTTGCAGTTTCAATTTTATTGGTTGGTATTTATGGATAATCGTATTGTTAATTTAGGAAAGATATATTTTTCCTATTAATTTCAAACTTGTCATGGTTATTCCTTTAAGAGTTAGGTATGTCTAAGAACTTTTTTGAATAAAATAATTATCTAGTTTTGCTAATTTTTGAAATTTTGTAACTTTTCATACAGTTTTGTTTAAATATATAGAAATATATTCTTTTTAAGTTCTGACACTCTAGAAGCGCTTATGGTTGTTCTACCATGATATTAGAGCTTCATTCTTATGAATTATCATCTTTTTTGATACAGTTTCATTATATTGTTTCATAATAGCAACTGTGTCCTAAAATCTTGTAACTTTGTATAATAAGATAATTTGTAAGTTACCTTTCCTTATTAGTTGGAAAAATACTTAATTAATGTTTGTTTGTCCTACCATGATTTTTAGCTTCACTTTTATGGATGTTATCATTAATTGTTACCATGTCATTCAATTATTTCATACTAGTGGCTCCGCCCATTGTATCTAGTGGCTCTCTGTTCAAAGAGGTAAAATTTAGGTAGAAATATAGCCTAAAACAACCTTAAGATTAAATGATTAAAGATGACAAATTTCACCTTTCCCCAACCATAATTCTTTCAGGCATATAGTCTTTTCTTTAAATTCTAAAGAGTTGTAACAAACCTTTTACAAATTGCCACTCCTGACTTGACCTTATAGAAGCAAGTTCTGCACCCTGGGCCTCACATTCAGACTTTGCTTCATACCAAGTTCTCCTTGTTTTTAACACTTTGTAACAATGTCCTGAAAATATTATAGAATTTATTAATAATAAAAATTAAATAAACTGGAAAGGGAAATATTCTAAAATTAAATACAACAAAGAAGGTGTCCTAACATTTTTGATTTTTAATAAAAATAGCTAGTCGGTGTTCAAAGAAGATAAAGTATAGAATAGAAAACTGTAAATATTTTTTTGGAAATTTGAAAGGAATACTGACATGCGCAGTAAAGAAAATTATAATAAAGTACAAATCACAGTGACTATTTGGACAAAACTAGAATTATCTATTTTTGATCAACTTCTAAATAGATAAATATATGTGTATTGGGAATGATTTTTGTTTTTAGAAAAGATGAAAATTGTTTCTGATTTTTTAATGGTACTTTTGGAATAAGGTTTGTTGTGATGTTAAGACGACATTTTCCCTTTCTCTGACATTTCTGGGGCCAGAGGTGATGGGAAGGGGGAGTAAAATGAAGCGTAGCACTGGTTCTCTGGCTTGCGCTCAACGAGGCGATGCCATGTTGGACAGTTATTGTTTGATTTTTCTGGAGAAAAGAACAGATTATTTTCTTTATTTTCGAGGAACATGATGTCTCTAGGAGCATAGATCTGGTAGTGGTTTGGGTGCTTAATGAATGTGTCTAAGAGGTAAATTTGTGATTTATTTTAATCCTCCCTAAGTAAGAAAAATTGCGTGTTTTGTGTGGTGAAACAGAGAGATATTTTACTGTAAACAAATGTTTTTTTATTGAAAAAATGATAAAACAAAAAAAATAACTTTTCTTTATTGAGCAAATATTATCTTTAACCCTTAACGGTCGGGGGGGGGGGGGGGGGCGTTGAACGCCCCCCCATCCGGTTTTTTCTATCTCATTTTCTGTGTGTTAAAGATGAAGAGCCCAAACTGCGTGACTTTTTAAGTTTGGGCATGACACATAACCGAGAGTTGGAATTTTTTGAATATCTCCATCCTGGCGGGCACAGGATGCCAGCAAACCTGGCAGGGTCATCCAGGTAAAGAGCAAAAATATTTTTTTGACTTAAAAAAAGCATTTTATCTTACCAAAATACTAAAATATCCTCTAGTAGTACATCCTCATATTAAATACAGATGTTCAAGTCAATTTCAGGTTCCAGGTATGATCCTGCAGGTCCTGATCCTGCAGGTCTCCAGAAATCTTTAAATGGCTCCTGTGGCCGCAATTTTTTACTTAGAGACTTCAAATTTTAAACTTAAGCTTTTCTTACATGTCTACATAAAGTATTAAAATTTCATAAAGATTCGCCGCCGTTTTCCCGCCGACCGCCGACTGCGGCGGCTGGCAGCTGCCAAATACAGCTGCGGCAGCTGAAATTTATATTTTGATATTTGAAATATAAAATTTACATAAAGATTAACATTTTCTGCAAAAAAATTTTTATTCTAGCTTCAAAAATGAAAAAATTACAGCCGTTTGAAATTTTTAAGTAAAAAAGGACCTAAAAACAAAGGTTGTTAAATAAAAGGGTGAAGGAAGCGAAAATTGACCTTGATTTACTTAAGGTCGGAAATATATCATAACACAGGGGACTTACACAAAACATTTTAGCCCTCTAGCTCTAATAGGAACTGAGATAACATGGGGGGGCGTTGAACGCCCCCCCCCCCCGACTGATTAAGGTGCGGCAAGGGGCCCGACTGTAAAGGGTTAAAAAGCCTAGATGATTTTTTTATTTGACTTAATTCTTTGAAAATTAAACAAGGACCAATTGGTCATAACACCAAATATTTTTTTTGTATGAATAAGTAATTAATATCTTATTTTATAATGATCTAAATTATCTTATTAGGTTTGTTAACCGCTTTTATGAGATTTTTTAATAAAAACTTGACAATCACCTCCTTGAACATTCATCCCATTCCTGGCCAGCACTCTATAGCTAGACATTTTTATGTCATAATTGAAAAATTGGGCTTGTCTGGATTGAGTATGTAACAATATGTTTTAACTGCATGCCTTTACATTTAAACAGTACAAAAACTAATATCATATTTGGTTTTACAGTAAATCTCTCAGTGAACAGAAGGTTGTTTTAGCCCTGAAAAATTTTGTGTCTGATATTTTTGGTACATTTAAAAAAAGTAATTTTCTTAAATTTTAAGGCTTTGCACGTAAAGTTAAATTTTGATCCATTGTGAATAAGGTAAAGAAAGCTGGATATGTGTCTATGTGGCTTTTAGTAAATTATTGCAGAAGGAAGAATGATTACTTAATTCATGTGGTTTACTAAAAGCTATATAGACGTTTTGGCCCTTCAAAAGTTCCAATTTTAATTCATTCTAGCCAGGCAGAATCTTCTACCTGGATTCTATTCTATACTTTATCTTCTTTGTCGGTGTTAGTAAGTAGGAGATGTAAAATGGTCCATAGAATTTAAATATTGGATCATTTCTTTGTAGACCTCTTATTTTTGAAGTAATCTAAGTTTCTTTTAATTAGGTCAGTTTTAAAGTACTAAAATGCAACAAAAAAAAAGTTTACAAAATAGTAAAGAAACTATGATAAAAGAAATTATATAAAATTTTATATTATAGAGGCAACACTTACCCCCTTCTTCCATTCTCTTTTACCATCTTAAATCCTTTTAAAGTGTTGCATGTATAAAATAATAGTTTTGGCCATTTAAAAAAAAAAATTTTAAATATTTGTTAAATTTGGCTTAGAATGGATTTGTAATAATTTTCTCATTCTAAAGGTATATTTAACACATATTTTTGCCTGTATTAGGATTTATTTAAGTTCAAAGTTCTTCATGCACCGAGGTTAAAAAATTTTTTTCTCAATAATTACTCTACAAAATCCAAAAAGTAAGGTGTCAAATTAAAGATCTTACTATTTTTAGTCATAATGGCAATTTTCTTCTTTTTTTGTTATGTTTTAGTACTTTAAAACCGACTTAATTAAAAAAAAATTTAATCACCTCTAAAAAAAGTGGTCTACAAAAAACCGATTGCATATCTAAATTCTTTGGACCATTTTACATCTACTACTAACACCTAACACTTACACCTCTATGAATTATGAACAGAAAAACCAGGAACTTGGATATAATAATTAAAATAATTTTATGAATGAGTTTAAGTTATATCATGATCGATGCAAGGATTTTTAACAATAGGACCTCTGTGCCTACATTCAAAATTAATATATCTGAATATTTTATGTTGTAATTATTGTACTTTATATTTTCTATACTTACAAAATTTTTAAATATCATGACATAGAATTTGATCTAAACCTATTGAATTGCCTGTTCTTATAATATAAATGTATATGTAAGTTTCTACTGTACATGAGAAGTTAAATACAGATACAGAAAAATATTGATATTTTCCATTTTTAGTCGCAAAGCTACTCCTATGATTCACTTTGTCTGTCCATTCAGTAACTCTATGGGGGATATGGGATTTTTTTTTTAAAAAACTGATTTTCTTGGTTCCTGTGAATGATACAAGGCTGAAACTTCTTGTCAACATTCCAATAAATATGGAGCATAATTAATTAAGTATAAAGCATCAATTCCCTTCTTTATGCTCCATAATTAGATGTGAAAAATCTATGGTAGTCTGACTGCTTCTAAGCAACTTTTTAGCTGCTTTTCTTTTTAAACCTTTCAGACATAAACCTTCATTTTTTAAGGTTTTGTGATTTTAAGATTTTACATATTAATTTGCATATCTCTCTTTCTTTTCTTTGTTATGATAACAGATAATCTGCTCTATAACTCACTTTGTTTGTTTGTCTATTTCATAATAGATTTTGTGCTCCGCTACTTATGGATAATGTCAACCTCGTTTTCTTTTAAAAAGCTAAAATTTAATCTATAATTGTTATTGATTCTATTTCTGTTTGATCTGAATATATATGTGGTTCTATCCAGATAAACAGTAAACAGTTACTCAAAGATGACTAATTGCAACAAATAAAGAATATATTTACCTGTATTTATATGTATAGTGTACCCTTTTGCAGCACATACAGCTGAAATAAATAACTTGAATAATTATCATTCTTTTTAACCCTAGAAAAATTTTATAAACATTCACAATTGCACAATTGCTGGAGGGACTTGCATGATCATACCTGGAAAATAAAATTGACTTAAACACCTACAGCTTGACCCCAAAAAAGCTTACAACATATATTTCTTGATGAAATTTAAAAGGATGCATATGTTCTTGTTCTTTATCCATTTCAATTAACATCGATTTTTAGAGCTAAAGTTTTTCTTTCAGAATTTCAATATTTTTTATGAAATTCATACAAGAATATTATTGACTTAATTTTTTTTTTTTTTTTTTTCATATCAACCACTGGTAGCTGCTCCAGCTGGCTTGGATACTTTATTTACTAAAAATTGTTTGAAAATTACCTAAAACTAAACACGTCTAATAAAGTATACAAAAAATTTTTAAATTGAGGAAAGAAACTGGTTTAGCTGTATATAATAGAGTCAAATTGGGATATTAGGGAAAGGCTTTTTTGCCCAACCTCCCCCTCAATATATTAATGTAGGGCTGAGAGGCTGATCTTACAAGTAATCTATCTATCTATAATATTTAGTAAAGGAAGTGAATCATAGACTACTTGCCTTTCTTCATGTTTATTAACACACCAAAATAAAAACATAATTACTTGGTTTATTAGTTGTTGTGGCAGTAGTTGAAGATTCAGCTGTTGAAGTGTCAATTGTATTTGTTGATGTACAATCTTATTAAAAAAGCAATAAATAAAATTTTCAAAATGAACAGTGAATGAATTTTAAAAAAAGTTTTAAAATTATGTTTCTTGTATTCTGCTGGCTCTTACCCAAGTTTACTTTAAGCCGCTCCTTCTGCTTATTTATTTGATAGACAGTGACCTCTAGTTACAGGGTTAAGAAGGAAATTTATGAGTGATATCTTTTCTACAGGCTTTTTTTTATAAATTCACCTTTTACATTATTTTTAGAAACGGCTATTTTCACAGCATACTGTACATACTCTGCCTGAAAATTTAAACAAATTAGAATTAAATAAAGATTTGAAAAATATTTTTGGATTTTGGAAAGAAAACAAAGCAGCAGGGTTTGTTGTATTTTCATAGTAGCTTTTGATATGTTATTTTAGGTTAGATAAATGTTAACGATTGCCCTGTAGGGTTATAATATTAACAATTATTTTTTTGTTTTGGTTTTTGTTAGAATATTCCTCCTATTGATGTAATTGAAGTGTATTTAAAATCAGTTTAACAAACTTAATTAAATACTTTACTATTTTCCAAAATTTTGCTGATTGACATTAAAATCCATGTTCTTCACAAAAGATGACTTACCACAACTGTATGATCAATACTACAATTGTATGCCGCAGATATCTTGTAAATATCAGTGGGAGACAGTTTTACCTAAATAAATAAACCATTTATTAGCTTTTACTGACATTAATTTTATAAGAAATGTGAAACATTTAAAATTTAACTTACTGGATATTTTTTCAGGATATTTGACTCATTCAGTGCAAGGCTATATGTAGTTTTAATCTTCATACATGTTGAATTTCCAACGCAACCTTTTTTCAGAGGGTAGTGCATTATACTTTTAAAGTCATAAGGAGCCTTAATTTATTGGACTATATAAATTTTACAATTATATTCAGGGAGAGAGGAAAAATATTAATCCTAAATATACAAGAGTGAAGGGGGGGTGATGTACAGTACAACCTTATATATGATATGATGCCATAGTCAATTTCAGGTTTTTGGTATGATGCAGCTCCTACCAAAGAGTAAAAATTTATAAAAAAAAAAGTTAGGCTAGCCTTAAAAATCAACATTACTTCTATTTTAGCTTTATACATAAACTTTTTATAAATTCTTTATAAAACAAAGGAATCACACAAAACTTCTAGCCACTTATCTTCATTCTGAACCTTGATATTTCAGGGGGGTGTGGTAGTTGCTGATAGAAAACATAGAAAAAATATAGTTTCATTCCTGATATGTCTGTCCAAACATAGGCTTTTTTCTGAAAGCTATTTTAGCATAAGGTTCCAACAAATCTTCATCTAAATCAACATATTCGTCTCTGTCATCCCTATAAAAGCAAGGCTTCTAGAAAATCAATTTCCAGATTTAAGAACAAACTGATCACTCATATTCAATCCTTTAAAACATCAATCATTTCTTATGTATGGCAATTTATAATATCTTGATTACTAAACTTGACACTCTACCCCCCCACAGAAAATATCTTTTAGTGTCAGGCCAAATGACATTTGTATCTGTTAGGACGTATGATAACACCCTTTGCTATTTTTTAAATGCAAAAAAAAATAATTTGCTAGAAAATTGAAAATGTTTGCAATCTTTTTTTGCAACACTACTTAAATCGAGTTTTAAACTTTTTTTTTATAAAATCAACCTTACAAAAAAATCAACAATTACTTAAAATTTAGCCTAAAAGAAAAATTACTTATTATATATGTTGATTTTCTTGTTTTTGGTCTTTTTTGAGGGAAGAATATTTTTTCCTTTTTTGACATATATTGTTTGACAATTCAAAATAAGAAATTATAAAAATTTTATCAAACATGTAATTTAATTGTTGAAAATTTAATAAAATCATTTTTTGAATGTTTAAAGATACCGATTTTCTACATTTAAAACAAAATGTTAAATGAATTTGAATACCTTGAAATACATACCTTTAAAAATCAATAACATTTCATAACATGATGTTTTGAAAAATAAATCAGGAAAAGGTATAAAAATACCTTCAAAATGTTTTAAAATCAGAACTGTAGATTATTTTTATGCTTTATTCTGTGTAATAGAGTTTAATTGATATGATAAGTAAATGAAAAATTCCTTTACTCATTAAGCCTTTTTGTGAATATTTTTGAAAAAATACATTTTTTTACAGTTTTTATCTAAATATTTGACAAAATTTTTCCTGCTTCAATAAAAGAAAGGCAGTGTTTTACTGTTTCCAGGTTTTTCTTTATAATTCTAACTAAATTCTAACTAATTTGCACAGTTAAGATTTCTAATACCTTTTTAAAGCCACCTTACTAAAGTGTTTATTTCCTATTACAAATGGTGTTACCTTATATGTTCATGTGCCATACCAAGAACATGTCCTAGCTCGTGAAATAAGCCTAGAATAAGAGTTCTAACCATTAGTATATATCTTTGCAGAATTATGTGCTTCTTAGATTTTATAGAAAACATTCAAAGGAAATCTTTTTAAAAAAATGATAAGTTTATGGAAGTCTCTGTAAAGAATTTTCTTGTATTCATTCGAATTGTATTATAAATCGCATGCTACGAATATAGAAATGTACAATCATAAGATTAAAACCATTTTTTTAGCCTATGCCTTTGGCACCTCAGGTCTAAAAAAACTGGTTTTAATCTAATAATTGTACATTCTATATCTCCAGAAAGCGGTTTATAATACGATGAAAGAAATAACTATTAAAAAATTTCTTTTTTGCAGGAACTGAAACAATTGTATTTCACCAAAAGAATATGTATCTCAAACAAAGCATAACAGACAGAAAGACAAACATAATGAGCTCTTGAGTAGATTATAATTTAAACAAGGATGACAACATAAGTAGCAAGGCACAAAAAAAATTGTAGAGGGGAATGCGAACATGTAAAGTATTAAAAAAATTAAGAATAAATTTATTGGAGAAAATAGAAAATAATTGTTTGTTATCTGGCCTATCTCTTAAACCCTGTGCAAAAAAACTTAAAATTCTGATTGTCAAACCTTAACATCATCTCATTTATAAGATCTCAAAGATAAGGCAAAACAGGCTATTGTTTCCTTAAAAAAGGGATTTTACGCCAATTTTTACTAAATTTTTTTTACTAAATCACTTTACTAGTACAATACAATTTGGTCAGATCTTTTTTTTTGGCGGGCGTGGAACAACTTCCATTCCGTTTTTCTATCTTATTTTCTGCTTATGAAAGATAAATAAAACAATTAGAGGTCTTCAGAAATCTTCAAATGGCGCCTGTGACCTCAATACACAAACTTTTTTGTCCTCTAGTTCTAATATGAGCTGAGATTACTGATTACAGTGCGGAAATGGATCAGACTTTCAAGGGTTATTATTCTTTCCATAAACAATAATATATTTACAACTCATAACATGCATTACAAATATTAGACAGTCATACATAGTTACATAATTAGTTAAGACATAGTGAAGGAGAATAAGCATTTTAGAACTTGCTTTGAATGTAAAAAATATGTATTCACCATTATTTTCAAAACATTCTGGACTTTCAAGATTCATATATGGTTCTGTTGTGTTCCCTAAAGATGTAAAACAATTATGACTAAATTAAGAACCATATTTAGTAGTAATAGTGTAGAAATATTTATTTTAAATGTGATAAATATCATAGTCTAAATATACCTATTGTAGCTTCACATCTATCAATAAACCTCTTGACCAAATGAAGACAATTGGTGCAATTTTCATCCTCAACAAAGTTAATACATCCTAATAATGTTTTAAAAAATTAGCTGGCATTAATCATATTATTTTTTGGTAAAGATGATTAAATATAATTCTAAAAATATGTATATTTTTTTCATGTTCATCTGTCTTTTGTTGGTTAGCTACATTTATGGGGAAATGTGATTGTTGCAGCTGCTATTCAACCATATTCCCATTAAAGTAGTTTACGTATATATATATGCTAAGTGTTTATGAAAATCTTTACCCAACGTTTTACATCTATTTTTGAGAACCATAAAAAATAATATTTCTGTAACATAATAACTATCTAAAGCACAGTATAGCAGACATATAAAGACTTTGTAGCTTGTGATAATGCTAATGTCGTATGGGTGAGTTGCACCTGGACTGAACAGTCAACTTGTCAACTCAAGGCCAGACTCTTGGTCCTTCACCTCATACCCGTGGTACAGTACATTACAGACAACCAACTCTTTGTGATGCACGACCTTTGTCTGAGAAGTCCCAACTGTGCATGGTAACAAGTTGCGCCTGTTTTGGGCCAAGGCATTCCCCCCACTCTAACTATTTACGTCGCGCATCTGACATAGTAGCAGTGGGAACCATTTTTAACGTCTTTAGTTATGACACGGTGTCGGACCGAGATTCGAACCTAACACCTTCTTGACGACGAGCGGATGCGCTACGTGTTGAGCCACGGTCGCGGGCTTGTGATAAGATTACATGACTATTCACACAAAATTTCACAAGTTATCCATGAAAACAGCTTAGAGAAATGCATATTTTTGAAAAAAATATTACATTTAATAGTTACATCTTAGATCTGTTGTTAAAATGCTAAGATTGTATGAGAAAATCCTTACTATAATTACATAAATTTTTAACAATTTATCACCTGGTCCAAGTTGTGTTTCCATTTCGCCCATTTGTTTTCTAACCATTGCTTTCTCTTCTTCACTGTAACTAAAATATGATTGCTAAATTATAATAATTATCTGCTATGGGTGACAGGGAGTGAGGCTGCAAGTGGATGCAGTTGACAATTTCTAAATACTAATTTCATAAAATGTTTGGCTTAATCATTCCAGCAATATTTTGTTCTTATAGAGTAACTTTAACACTATTATTATTATCATTAAAATAAAATACATAAAATGATGTTATTCCCAAATGTTTAAAGTAGTTAAGAACAACTCCCAGAAATTAGTAATATGGCTACAAAAGGTTATGCTAAGAATTATCAAGGTATAAAAGTCAAAAATTTTTTTAATCATTTGTAAAAAAAAAACATTTTTTCCCTCTAAATACTTTCAGGGGTGAAAAATAAGATTTACCTTCTGCCACTATAGCGGTCATCACGAAATTTGTAAGGTATGGTGCCATCTTTCCACAGTTTGTTACTTTTTCTAAGTTTTTTATTGAGTGAGTTAATCTAAAATCTATTTAGATGTGCTTCTTAAGAAGTTACATTATTTACATCAGTTTTATATTGCAATAGAATACAAAAAAATAGAAGGAATGGGAAAAAAATGATTTTATGTCAATATTCTCTGTAAAAATACACAGATGCCTTTCAATATCTCTTATAACAGCAGTACATTTTAGAGCTTAAAGAATTAAAAAGTTGTGTAAGGTGATGCATTCATATAGAATTTAAGTTAAATCAAAACCTTTTTTTTACTTGAAAACAACATGGAGAAATAATTATCTAAAAATGTTTTTTTTAAATGATCTGGTTGATTCCCAAAACCAGAAAACAAAGTTTTCTTTTATGGACAAAAAGTTTTTCTTTAATGCTCATTGAAATTATATTTTGACATACTGTAAAAGGAAGAAAATGAAAGAATTGACCTGATAAAGTTGAAACCAGTTAGATATTCATCTGTTTCATCATAATCCAGATTTGTTGCACCTGTAAAATATTGTAGAAGTACTAGCAGCTATGCCAGTAACATCTAGGTGTTGTGTATTTGAAGGAGGGTAGAGCAATATTACTAATTAAATTATAATAATGTTCAATGTAAAATGTAAAATTTAAATATGTTTTATAAAACTCAATATTTTCTTGGTACTTGTTCAAGCCTTGGCTACTAACTTAACAAAATTATTTTTCTAAAGTACCTGCTAAGTTGATGAAGAATAGTAGGAATAATATTTTTTCTTTGGTCATTTTATCTGTAATAAAAAACTATTATGTTTAATTACCAATAAATAAGTTTTCAATGTTATTTATTTTATGATTGTATATATCCAGGATGGCCTCAATCAACTTTGTCTTTTAAGATTTTGTATTCATTTTTAATCAAAAGTCGAACACTTTTCTGCACATTAATCAGTTGTGTGGTAGGGGGGTTGGGGAAGAATTGAATGCCCACTTTATTATCTTACTTTCTATTAGAACTTGAAAGTTAAATATTTTTGTGCATGCCACCTATTTGATAAAGTCAGTCATAGTCATATTTTGCTTCTTTCACCCTTTTATTTAAGAACCTTTGTTTTTAGGTCATGTTTTACTTAAGATTTTATATGGCTGCAATTATCCTATTTTTGTTTGGATAGAAGAACAATTATTTCATAAAAAGGTTGTTTTTACATAAATTTTATATCTAAAATCTCAAAGCATAAATGTTTGCAGCTGCAGATGTACTTTGTAACTGTACAGAAACTTTAACCTCAAAAACTTAGTTATGTATTTTAAAAAGTCATACCTATAGTTTTTAATCTTTCATACACAGTAAATGAGATAGAATAACTGGGTAAGCTACTCTGTGAAGGACAATAATATTAGTTTAGTTGATAGCAAGATCCGTCATTACAATCATACAGACAAATATACAGACAGACATCCTGTTACTTTATTAAATGACCAGAAGCTACCCTGTTAAGGAGAACCCAATTGGTTCAATGGTTAGCAAGATCTTTCGATACAAAAAACCATACAAACAGACAAACATCCTTTACTTTATTAAAGGATTATCAGATAATGATAAAAGAAATATTAGGTAAAAAAATGTTCATACACAAAACATTTCGTGAAAAGAATTGTCCTTTTACTTCAAACTACCTTAGAAAGAAATCTAATTATATATTCCATTTTAACCTGTCCTAAAACTGTAAATGTTAAAGTTAGCAAGTGTCGATCCCTTCCCCATTATTTGACAAAATGTTTTCTTTATATTTGATTGAAAATATGTTGACTCTCACAATGTTTAGATATACAATGTTCATATTGTATAAATTTTCTACTTGTGATAAAGTACTTTCTTCCTTTCTTCACATTTTCCCTTTACATGGTATGGTCAGCATTACCCCCCCCCCCCCTGTTTTGAAAATAAAGGAAAAATGGAGTAGCTGTTCATTTGTTTATTCCTTTTGGTCTATGGGATACTGAGTAGCCCGCAGGGTTAGGGCATTAAGGCACTTTAACTGTAGGGGCTAGGCACACATAAAAAATTTCCCCTTTCCTTTAATATTGGATTTATTTCAAAATTTAGGGTGGTGGGGGTTTCAGTTCTCGATAGACACTTCGTAGGAAATCATAAACTTTCTCTCTAGACAACTTTTCCTAATCTTATAAATACATACAACACACACTCTTTTTAGTAGCAAAGCTATTATATAATAACAAATATAACTTACTTTGTCTCTACATATATCAACAAACTATTCAATTGTATTCTTTTTAAAGAAAATAAATGACTTAAAAGATTTTTTTTCAAAAATTGTTTCCTAATAATTATAGAAGTTGTCATTCTTGTTTATCTGTCTCAAGGATTTATTATTTTTTTTAGATTTCTTCCTTTCTACAGCTTTCTCTGTGAGTGAGATAAATAAGGAAAAGAAAGAACTCCTACCCCTCCTTTCTCTCTTCAAGAAGGGGGGGGGGGTAACTCTTCTGGACTAGCCTCTAGATGGAAAACACAGCTGACTTATTTTATAGACACATTTAATATATGTATGTTTGTCAAAGAATGCAGAATTTAAAGATTTTCCCTTAAAGTTCTTATTGAGCACAGAAACACTCTCACCCCCTAAATTTTTTTCATAAAAGTAGAAAATAAAGAGGGGAAAGTTTCTTTTTTCACTATACCATTAGTTTTTTTATAATGTACAAACAAGCAAAAATCTACCACTTTTTTTTATAAAGATGGGGTGGGGGATTTGTGTGCTTGACTTGGCTTACAAGGTAAGCTGCCACTGTTACAGAGATACATACATAGATGACGGGTAATAGATATATGAAAATAGAAATGACGCAAATTATGATCACAATTCTCATGTTTATCTAAAAATGCAACATATAATAATAGTTATTAAAACAATTTTCAAGCATAACTTTTATCTTATTAGGATAACAATTAAATAAGAAAAATATTTTTACCATATGAAATTAGTGATCAAACACCTAATTGAAAAAAAATGCAAGACATAGCTTTTATTTTAAGAAAGACTAGGGACAACGAACGCCCCCAAGAAGCCTCTAGGTGTTCTTAAGGTGGGAGGGGGATAAGTCAACCGCCCTTCTACTTTTTAATTTAAGTTTTAATAAGAAATATTGAGAAAAAAATTTGGGGGGGGGATTTTAAATTGGGAGGGTGGAGATACGCTCTCCCAAAATAGTTAAAAACCTTCCCTGTACCTAAAAAAAAGCGTTATTGCAAAGGAAAATTAAACAGATGTCATTTAAAAAAAAAAAAATTTAAATTGGCACATTTGTATAAACACCTGTAGACTCAAGAATGACGCAAAAAAATAGGGAAAGGAAAAAAGAGAGGGGGTAAATCAAGATATCCGAAAATAGTTATGATCACCAACTTCTACCATCCATACATATATATATATATATACATACTATGTGTATGTATAATAGAGTAGACAAAGAAAATGGGCGCTTTCCCCTAAATTGCTTATCAAGCTTTTAAATACCCCTTTCAATTGTTTTTAAAATGAAATTTATAAATTGAAGATAAAAGAGTGTACTTTTTCTATGTACTATGCCTAATATGGGTGGGGTGGAGGCATAACTCTGCGGGGCCTTTACCTGCGGGGCTTTGAAGTACCCAATATAATCTGTGATATTCTGACCTAAAGTAATAAACAAAAATAACTTCTACCCTCCTAAATTTCTTTTTATTTTAAAACTAGTGAGAAGTTGGAAACATATATATAAATTTTTTAACTAAGCAAAATATCAACACAGAACAAATTTATCTTCCTATCTCTGGACTCTTAAAAGGGATAACATTGACTTTAATATGAAATGGTTAATTATTAGTCAAGCTCCATCCTACACTCCCATCTCTGGTTCCTGTAAACTGTGTAATTTTATGAAACATCATTTATAGCAAGGACAACAATCTCCTAAATAAGAGATCTGAGATTAACTGAAAGTGTAGACACAGAGAGAAGTTCCTGTTGATCAATCACCTGGAAGAAGATGGAACCTGAAACTGATTGATTCAAGAAATTTTTTTGAAACATTATTAAAAGCGAATCTTTTCTATAATTAGGATTGGTCCGTCCGTCCGTAGCTGTTTTGATTAATTTAGGCATGTTAGAATTGTCCTATCGATTTCAAACTTTGCAGGGTAATTCCTATAGTAGTTAGGTACGCTTATAACATTGTATTTTGTTGTCTAAGGAATCAAATTCCAAATTGGTTCATTATATCACATTAACATTTGTTGTTAAAAAAGTTAAAAATCAACATGTTAAAAATGGACGTACAGACATTCTTGTAACGATTATAGAGTAACTACTCTTTCTAAATCATACCTAACTACTACAGGAATCCCCATGCAGAGTTTGAAATCGATATGACAATTCTAACATGTCAACCCTCAATTATAGAAAAGCTTCGCTTTTAAAAATATATTTAAAAAAACAATACTAGGTTTATTCATATAAAAGTAACAGGTTGTCTCTGAGTCTTTGTATATGTGTGTCTGTCTGTCTGTGTGTTCCAAAAGAGCTTGGAAACTGCTGAACTGTTAATGTCAAGGGAGGGAGGGTACAACTATCCACCCAAAATAAATCACCCCTAAAAATATTTTCTTCTTTTTCTTTTTAATTAAAAAATTGAAAATGGGTAAGGTTTACATTATTCCTCCCCCCCCCCCTCAAGTGCCTCTAGGAGCGATGCCACTATTTTTTTTTAAGTTAATTAAGATCTTTGAAACTACTGGTTTGAATAGGTTGCAATTTTCAGGAAAGCTTTATGAATGTCCTGTGGTTGGTTTTGAATATTTTATGAACTTAAAGAGCTTGCTAACTGCTGTACTATTATTGTCAAGGGAAGGTTTATATCTATTCTAAGGGTACCACCACCCACCAAAGATAAATCGCCGTTAGAAATTTTTTCTTTTCTTTTCTTTCTAAATCTAAAATTGAAAATTCTCCCCCGTCCACCCACCTTAAATGCTAATATAGCCTCTAGGGGCGTTGCCACTATTTGTTTGAAGCTAAATCTTAACCCCTTACAGTCGGGCCCCTTGCCGCACCTTAATCAGTCGGGGGGGAGGGGGGGCGTTCAACAACCCCCTTATTATCTCAGTTCCTATTAGAGCTAGAGGGCTAAAAATTTTTGTGCAAGTCCTCTGTGTTATAATGAATTTGCGACCTTCAGTAAGTCAAGGTCAATTTTCGCTTCCTTCACCCTTTTATTTAACAACCTTTGTTTTTAGGTCCTTTTTTACTTATAAATTTCAAACGGCTGTAATTTTTTTTATTTTTGAAGCTAGAATAAAAATTTTTTTGCAGAAAATGTTTATCTTTATGTAAATTTTATATTTGAAATATCAAAATATAATTTCAGCGGCCGCAGCTGTACTTGGCAGCTGCCAGCCGCCGCAGTCGGCGGTCGGCGGGAAAACAGCGGCGGATCTTTATGATATTTTAATACATTATGAAGACATGTGAGATAAGCTTAAGTTTAAAATTTGAAGTCTCTAAGTCAAAAATTGTGGCCACAGGAGCCTTTTAAAGATTTCTGGAGACCTGGAGGATCAGGACCAGCAGGATCATACCTGGAACCTAAATTTGACTTGAACACCTGTATTTAATATGAGGATGTACTTCTAAAGGATATTTTAGTATTTTGGTAAGATAAAATGCTTTGACCGTTAAGGGGTAAGATCTAAATCTGTTGGTCCAAATAAGTTGTACTTTTCAGGTAAGCTTTAAGAATGTCTTGAGGTGCTTTCAGGATATTCTTCTAACCTCCCTCACCCTCCCCTAGAGACACAACCCAATCTGTCCCGATTTTGTATCACTTTTGAAAAGTGCGATTCCTGTGACGTCATATAAAAAGGGAAGGGGGGAAGAAAATCTCTTCCCTTTTCTCCCATCTCTTTTAAAGAGGTTTCCCCCCCCCCTCCCTTTTTCTTTCCCGAAACGTATATGACGTAACTGAAATCGCACTTTTCAAAGTGATACAAAATCGGGACAGATTGAGTTGTGTCTACGAGATAAAAGGGTTGAAGAAAGGGGGAGAACCATTAACCCTCCCTCATTCAAAAGATAGAGAGACAAACATCCTATTGCTTTTATGTAAATGTTTTAGTTTGATTAAGGTTGTGTGATTTTTTCATTGTATATTATATCAAATACAATTTTTGCAATTTTTTTGAATGAATAGCTTCATTAATAAAAATTTTTTAAGAGTTAATTTACCATAGTAAAGAGAAAGATAAACCATTCCAAGATAACATAAACAGTATCTAATAATGTCAAAAAGTATCAAAATAGTTATTCTTGTTATTTCACATGTATTCTATAAGGAATAATTATTCAAAATTGATGTTAGATATTTTTTCTTTATTAAATTTATTTACCTTTGTAAAGGGATGGAAATGACATTACAAAATAAAAATAAATAGTATCCAAACATCCAATAGTATTCAATCTACCACAGGAAAGTATTCTATGAAGCAGAACAAAACATTTGATAGTAGAAGTAATATTATTTACTTAATAATCTTAATCTTTTTAACCCCTTACAGTCGGGCCCCTTGCCGCACCTTAATCAGTCGGGAGGGGGGGCGTTTAACGCCCCCCCCCCATGTTATCTCAGTTCCTATTAGAGCTAGAGGGCTAAAATTTTTTGTGTAAGTCCCCTGTGTTATGATAAATTTCCGACCTTAAGTAAGTCAAGGTCAATTTTCGATTCCTTCACCCTTTTATTTAACAACCTTTGTTTTTAGGTCCTTTTTTACTTAAAAATTTCAAACGGCTGTAATTTTTTTTATTTTTGAAGCTAGAATAAAAATTTTTTGGCAGAAAATGTTAATCTTTATGTAAATTTTATATTTCAAATATCAAAATATAAATTTCAGCGGCCTCAGCTGTACTTGGCAGCTGCCAGCCGCCGCAGTCGGCGGTCGAATGGAAAACGGCGGCGGATCTTTATGGAATTTTAATACGTTATGTAGACATGTAAGAAAAGCTTAAGTTTGAAATTTGAAGTCTCTAAGTCAAAAATTGCGGCCACAGGAGCCTCTTAAAGATTTCTGGAGACCTGGAAGATCAGGACCAGCAGGATCATACCTGGAACCTGAAATTGACTTGAACACCTGTATTTAATATGAGGATGTACTACTAGAGGATATTTTAGTATTTTGGTAAGATAAAATGCTTTTTTTAAGTCAAAAAAATATTTTTGCTCTTTACCTGGATGACCCTGCCAGGTTTGCTGGCATCCTGTGCCCGCCAGGATGGAGATATTCAAAAAATTCCAACTCTCGGTTGTGTGTCATACCCAAACTTAAAAAGTCACGCAGTTTGGGCTCTTTATCTTTCACACACAGAAAATGAGATAGAAAAAACCGTTAAGGTTTAAAAGATACCAAAACTAATTCATAAATTTTTCACAAAAATTTTAGAAGATTTTTAAAAGTAACATTTTTTTATTATCAGGCCAGAGATGGGTTTTGAAAGATGAATGCCGCGTTTTTTTTCAATTCGCAAAATTTAAACAGAGTATACAACTATTTATTTAACTATTTCGCTTTTGTTGGTATGGCCTTCATAGAAGAAAAACAAATTATCTTCATTCCATTTTTGCTGCATATTAATTATGCATCTTTTTAGAGCTGTATTAGACATTATACAAATGGCTAAAATAATAATTTTAAAATTTTCAATTGTTAAGTTTGTAATCTGTTGAAATCCTATCGTCTTTTTTCAATCAATCAATGTCTAAAAAATGTCAAAAAAACGAGGCATTCATCTTTCAAAAACCCATCTCAGGTCTTTCTGTAATAGATAGCTATTATTGCTAACTTAGGCATGTTAGAGAAGTCCTTTCAATTTCAAACTGGACATGTTGATTTCTCGTATGATTTATAAAGCATAGCAACTCTATAATTAGGAAAACAAAGACCTTGAAATTTTGTCTAATTTTTTTAGGCAAATTTGTTGAAAACTGTGAAATCCAAAGTCAATAAATAAGATAAGACATTAATAATAAATTTTTGTCAAAGGTACCTCAGGTTAAAAAGTATGTTTTGAATGGACAATTATCCATTTTAAAAACCATTATATCAACAAAAATAAAAAATTGTATTTGGTCCCATTTTTAATAAAAATCACGCAACCTTTATCGAACTAAAATCTTTATGTAAACCTCCATTTAGCGTTACCAACCGACGACTTATAAAGTAGCTTCTGTACTACTGTTGGAAATTAATTAAACAATTTTTTAATCACTGTTGACAACTGATAAATCCTTGCGGAGTCTATCCCCTCAGTGCCCTAACCCAAGAGGGCTAACCCGCGACCGTGGCTCAACACGTAGCGCATCCGCTCTTCGTCGGGAAGGTGATAGGTTCGAATCTCGGGCCGACACCGTGTCATAACTAAAGACGTTAAAAATGGTTCCTACTGCTGCTATGTCAGATGCGCGACATAAATAGTTAGAGTAGGGGGAATGCCTTGGCCAAAAACAGGCGCAACTCGTTACCATGCACAGTTGGGACTTCTCAGACAAAGGTCGTGCATCACCGAGAGTTGGTTGTCTGATGGATGTTACTTAAACTAATATCCTTGGGTGTTTGGACAGAGAAGGGTGCGTTAGTCATTCTTAGTTCTCCTGGATTGCTTGACCAGGACCTGGACAGTACATCAAGTCGATAAGGTCCGGTACTGCAATCCCGCCCGTACGAGGTAATCTAGGTAACCCAAGAGGGCTACCATTACAACTTAACCTAACCTGACCTACGGTTATAAATAATGCAGTACCCCCCACATGAGCCATAATTATAAAAATAATTAAATTTTCCAAAATTTAAATTTTTGTTAAGGTAATAATAATCATTAAAAAACTATCTAAAGGGATAAGACAATGGTCAATGAATTGATGCAAATCTCCGTTTATGGTACACAAAATTACCCCTTCTGTATGTTGCAATTATTTGTTGAAGTATTTTACACTCAACTTAATAAACCAACCCATCAAAATTGACTCAAGTCCACAAAGTTATTAAGTCATCGAATAAGAAACTTATGGGGACTAGTGTAATAAACAGCTCATTGGCCTTTCTCTCTCTAAAAAAGCTACCAATTTTCAGGGGGGTTTATGTGCTCGACTAGACTCTTTGAGGAAATACACCAATTATTATAATATTTACCTGTATTAAAAGTATAGAAAACAAGAAAGTATTTCATGAAACATCACATTTTATAACATAACAACCTTCTATGTTTAATTTTCTGAGATACCATAAATATTTCAAAGATTTTTCACAATAAGTTTGGAAGATTTTTTTTCTTCTTAAAATTATTTTATTTCTAAATATATAAAGTAGATTAGTAATGTCCGTCTGTCTGTCACTCTTTGGCGGGGAAAGTGATTATCTCTACTGCTATTCAAGATAGAAGGATGATATTTTAAAGGATCTGCATGCATAATATTCGTACAATAAATAGTAGCAGGATGTTTGTCTGTCTGTTTGTACCAACTAATTCCAAACGGATCTAGATAACTATAAAGGTCATCTTTACATTAAAGCTTCTCATAGGTCCTGGGAAGGTTTATAGTTTTTTTGGGGAGACGCAGCCTAAACTTTCCCACTTTTGTATTACTTTTTAGGAGTACGATCCCAGTGACGTCATATTTTTCTTTCCCGAAAATGGGAAGGGGGGAAGAAAATCTCTTAAAAAGATATGGGAGAAAACCCCCTTTTCTCCCATATCTTTTTTTTTCTTCCCCCCTTCCCTTTTACGGAAAAGAAAAATATGACGTCACTGGAATCGTACTCCTAAAAAGTAATACAAAAGTGGGAAAGTTTAGGCTGCGTCTTTTTGGGAGACAGGTACCACCACTCTCCCAAGAGAAAATACCCCCCCCCCCGCTCTCGGCCCCCTTCCCACCCTAAATCTAGCTAACTACCTTTACAGTGTAGTTTCTTAATCCCAAGAAAAATCGTCCCAATAAAAAATTCACTCCCCTCCTCCAAAATTATTTATTTTTTACTTTTTCTAAAGTTTTAAAGCTAAAAATGAAAGGTCTCTAGGGGCGTAAGAGCTATTTCCATTCAAGGTTAGAAGAAGGAATTGTTATTTATAAATTAATTTTATAATTCTGCTACAAGTTAACGTCAATTGACCTAAACCATAAAGAGCTAATGTTTGTTTAAACTAGCGGATACGCCCATAGGCTCAGTGGTTATCGAAATCCATTTGTACGTCCATTTTAAATATGTTGATTTTTTCCTTTTTTAACAACAAATTTTATGTGATATAATTATACGATTGCTCTGATTTTTGGTATACTGATTCCTGGGACAACAAAGTACAATATTAGAAGCAACGCAACTCTATAATCAAGTTCTAAAAATGTAAGTATGTGCATAAACATTATCCTTTATCAAGAAGTTTTTCAACAATTTACTCACAATTTTGCTTTGACTCTTATACATTTATATTCTGATTCTTTAGTTTTGATACTACACAAGTGTTAATGTCCGTCTGTCCTATCGTTTCATAGCTTCGATTTTATGGATGTTGTCATCCTTGTTCAAAGTAATAAGGATGTTGCTGAACCAGTAGGCCCTGAAAATTAAATAATAATATTAAAAAGAAACAGGAAGTGACTGTCTGTGTGTACTGTGTACCTCATTAACTGATGAACCGATATGAACCTTCTATACAACAATACTTTCCAAAGGTCCAGAAAAGGTATATAACTATTTGAGGGTGGGTATTATTAACCTCTAAAGAGAAATTAGAAAAAAATCTCCAAAAAAATAGTATTTCTTTTTCTTTTTGAAATTAAAGTGAAGGGGTTAGGGTTGCCTCGCACCTTTCATTCAATTGCCACCTAAAGCCTCCATGGGGTATAGCTGCTACACGCCAGGCTTCAATTAAATCAAGACAAAAGTAATGGCCGAGCCCTGGGACCTATGTATGGTGAAAATAGACATAAAACCATGATGAATCCAGGTAAAATCAAAATATTTCAGCAGGGTCTTTTCTTTCAATTTTAAGTACTGAAAAAAATATGAAAATCTTTAAAAAACAATCAATAAATGATTTTTAAAAATTTTTTCACAAAAAGATACAAACAACTTATATAAATAATATAAGCTTTAAAAAAAGATTTAACTTTCAAATTTAGACCATCCATTTCAACAACAAATTCTAACATATTTCTGATCAACATAGCATTAAAACATTTTTTTGCAAATTATTTAACATCAAAAATAAATAGCACTAACTAAAGACTTTTTTTCTTTTAAACCTATACTTCACATTATTTAACTTTTAGGATTGTTTTTTAAAAGAAAGGTTGCGTGCTTTTTATTCATAATTAATTCCGTAATTTTAAGCTTCAGACAAAAAACTTTACTAGCACCAGCTACGCCCCTAGAGACAACCCCCACCCCTCTTACAATTACAGTTTTTTAAAAGAAAAAGTTAATAAACATTTTCTTTGGAGGGGGTCATTATTTTCTAAGTGAGATTTCTCTTGGGATGGTGGTCTTACCCTCCCCCAAAATAGTTATAAATTTTACCAGGACCTATTAGAAGCCACCATGTAAAGGAGAACCGTATCGGTTCATGATTAGTTAGATTCCTTTGGTGAACACAGACACACATAGATCATTTGGGATGCAATTTTTGAAATACAGTAAGGTGGCTGTACAGACAGACCTAACTGTAGAATATCTGCACTATTATTTTTTTTTTTTTACTTTTGCTTTTTCAATCTAAAATTCTAAAAATTAGGTTGATCAAACCTATTAGGGCAAAGCCCCTAGAGGCTAGGGGCGAAGCCGCTAGTATCCTTATAATTAAGTAACAGGTTATGTGAGCGTCTTTCTGTTTGTGTATACCAAAGAACCTCGCTAACCACTGAACCAATATGGTGCTCCTTTCAATTTAGAAAAGGATAAAAAAAACTTCTTATTCTTTATCAAGGATGACAACGTCCATAAGTAGCAAAGCACTAAAAAAACATGAACAGAAATACGCACAAGGGGATTTAGAGATATATTGGAGAGAAAAAAAATCAAGAACCCTTTTCCCTTTATGTTCATATTTTATAGCATGACTGATATAGGATATAGGAAATCTTCACAAAAATAATTTAGCCGTCTAACCTTAATAGCAGCTGAGAAAATCATATTTCCTCCATAACGTTACGGACTGTCTGCTAAAATTTCAAATTTCTTCATTGTTTTTCTCGAATTTATTCGCAACTGATTAATATCCGGTGAATTAGAACTGGTTCTCATCCATACGAAAAAGTTATGTCTAGCATCGTATTATATCCACTTTTCTACGAATTAATAATAAAATGTACAATCATAAGATTAAAACCAATTTTAATCTAATAATTGTACATTTATATCCACAGAAAGCTGTTTATAATACGATGTGAGAAATAATTTAATCTAATTTTTCTTTAACTCAAAGTTTTGTGCTTTCGCAATCTTCAGATAGATTTTTATAACTTAATTAGATAATTTTTTCAAATAATATTTAGAAGATTTTTAAAAATTTTTGATTTTCATAAAACAAGGATGACAACATCCATCTAAGCGAAGCTCTAAAAGGGTAGGACAAACAAACATTAACACTTGTAGAGTGTCAGAACTTAATAAACATTTAATAATAATGTATAAACGTCGAAATAAAATTGTAAGTAAATGTGTTTACAGGATAATGTTTAAGGACATACTTACATTTTTAGGTCTAGATTATAGAGTTGCCTCGCGTATAGAATTGTACTTTGATGTCCAAGAAATCAGTATTCCAAAAATCAGATCAATCAGATAATTATTTCACAAAAAAATTATTTTAAAAAAAGTTGAAAATAAAAATGTTTAAAGTGGACATACGGACATTCTGGTGACGATTATAGAGTTGCTAAGCTTTCTAAATCATATTTAACTACTACAGGAATCTATAGGACAATTGTAACATGCCTAAATTAACAAAAAAGCTATCCGTTCCAGACGGACGGACGGACAAACCCTAATTATAGAAAAGCTTCGCTTTTAAAAATAGAAAATATGTATTTTTAAGAATATATTACTATATTAATTAACAAGCAGCTTCGCCCCTAGCCTCTAGGGGCTTTGCCCAAGAGGTAATTTAAAACTAAATTTTTTTTTGAGAGCCTTCAGCATAGAAAAATTGAGGTGGATTTTTTTTGTGTTTTTGGGGGGGTTGGGGGTGTCCCATCCCCAAAGAAAATAGCCTAAAACCACCACAGGACCAGTAGGTATATTCCCTAGAATAGTAGAATCCGATATGTTCATTGATTATCGAAATCTTACGGGACAGACATAATTATACTTTGTATTATAGATATAGATACACGTGAAGAGGTTTCGCGATTTTTATGTCTTTTTTTCAGTTTTAACAAGGATGACAACATCCACAAAAGCAAAGCAAGGGGCAAACGAACATTAACACTTGTAGAGTGTCAGAACTGAATAAACATAATATTTATATAAAAGTTTAAAGAAAACTTTACGAAAATTTTTGCAAAACTGCTTAAATACGGGATACTGTATGAAATACCTACATTTTTAGTACTTGAGTATAGAGAAGCTTTACTTACAACATTGTACTATGATGTCCTAGGAATCAGTATTCCAAAAATCAGATCTGACATTTGTATGTCCATAAGCTAGCAAGATAAAGCTCAACAATGATAAAATTGTGTTTTTTTGTAAAGCGAAGCTTTTTCTATAATTAGGATAGGTCTGTCCTATCGTTAATTTAGGCATGTTTGAATTGTTCATTCCATTTTCATGATGATTCATTTAACAATAAGGTACAATTTAGGAAGCGTAGCAATTCTATAATCGTTACCCAAAATTTCTGCAGGTCTATTTAAAACATTATTTACATAATTTTGTTGGTACAATATGATTATACTATTCATCTGATTTTTATAATGCTGATTCCTAGGACAACGAGGTACAATAGTACATGTGAAGCATCTCTATAATTATATCCTGAAAATGTATGTCCTTAAACAGTATCCTGTTTTTAATAAATTTTGCAACAAAATGTCCATTTCAGCAGTTTTTCAGCAGATTTACTTTGTTTACAATTTTGTTTCGTTCGAATTTTATACATTTATATTCTGATTATTTAGTTCTGACACTATACAAGTGCTAAAGTTCGTGTGTCCTACCATTTTAGAGCTTCGCTTTTACGGATGTTGTCATTCGTTTTTTTTTATAAGAATCCCACTGTTTTAGAACCATATAACGAGATCCTTTGGTACACACAGACATAGATCCTTTGACTTTTAATTAGGGACTACAAAAGGGATAATTTTGTTTATCATAATTGTGGATTAAATTGTCTTATCCCTTAGATCCCTGCTTTTTTGGACTTTTTTGGCTTTTTAAACTTGGTACTAAAAAGTTTTTTTAAAATGTAAAAAAAAATCACGAAACCTCTTAACTATCAAATCGCGCGTTTTTAAAAAGATAAAACTATTTAGATATATAGAAGTAAGAGGATTTCTGTGTTTAGCTTTAGATGAAATAAATGAAATAAGTGGTCATATTAAAGAGAGATGAGATAATTGGCTGTTTATTACACTAGTCCCCAAAGTCTTTTAATAACGTTTTCTTATTCATTAGCTTAAGAACTTTTGGGACTTTAGAAATTTTTATTGGTAGGTTGGTAGGTTCAAACGTTTTAACCATTAATTATAATCAACAGAAGGGGTAATTTTGTGCATCATCATAAGGGTTGTACATCAATTTATCGGCCATTGTCTCATCCCTTTAGATCCCTAGAGAGAAAGATAAAAGATTTAATGGACAAAAATCACAAAACCTTTAAAGAAAAAAAAGCTTATTTTCAATAAAAATATAACTAACATTGTCTGCCTTTTTTATCTCCTTTTAACATGTTACCAATAGGTTAAGCAAAGTTAAACATGATACTATGAGGTTAAGGGCTTAACCTAATAGTAACATGATCCAAATATATGTATGTTTCTTTAGTCGCCTGGCCGACTGACAAAATAAGTCTTATTCCCTATCTAATAGGACAATGGCCGATAAATTGATGTACATCCCCAATAATGCTACAACAAATCACCACTTCTGTAGATTAAAATTAGTGGTTCAAACGTTTGAACACTCAACTAAACGAACCAACCAACCAAAATTTAATAAAAGTCCCCAAAGTTGTTGAGCTTACGAATAAGAAAGCCTTATTGTAAAACTTTGGGGACTAGTGTAATAAACAATCCATTGTCACCTCTCTCTTTGGGTATCTTCCCCCTAAAATCAGCAAATTATCTTTAATAGCAGAAGAGAAAATATAGAAATAAAAGATACTTTGATTTCTTTAATAAATTTTCGATCTGAAATTGACTAAAAATTAAAAGATTTTTTAAATTATATTTCGAGGATTTTTATTCTTTTCTTTATTAAAACACTATAAATCTAGCTCTATTATTAGCTGAGTAGATCCAATTTTCTGCATATCACTACAGACCGGGGAGGGAGGGGACATTAGGCTGTTTATTACACTAGTCCCCAAAGTTCTATATTAATGTTTTCTTATTTATTGGCGTAACATCTTTGGGAACTATTTTCAATTTTGATTGATTTGTTAATTGATTTGAGACTTCAAACGTTTCTTCAACCATTAATTGTAATCTATAGAAGGGGTTATATTGTGAATAATCATTTGGGATGTACATCAATTTACCGGTTATTGTCTTATCTCTTTAGATCCCTGGTAGCTTTACTACTAGAAAAGTGCTTAAGTATTCAAGAATACAATTTAAAATGCATGAAACATATGCAATATTGTTATAGGAATCTTTAAGTAGAATACGTAATAATGGATATATTATTACTTGGATCTTACACCAGATTTTCATGTTATCTAATAAAGTAAAACTTGCAGCGGGCTAAAATAACAATTCATTCCTTCAACCTTCTTTACTCAATCCCCTCCCCTCCTAATGGATAAGTGAACAGACTAATAAACGTACGAGTTAGCAATCTAAATTGAAGATAATTTTTCCCTTGTCATAATATCCACGTATATTCTACATCCATTTTTATAATATTTTTATAAGTATTCATTATTATAGCTATTCTTTTCAGACAGGCAGACGAACCGCTTCACCTTTAGTTGCTAAAAGTTTTGTTTTAACAAGGATGACAACATCCATAAAAGCGAAGTTTTGAAATGGAAGGACAAACGAACATTAACACTTGTAGAGTGTCAGAACTGAATAATCAGAATATAAATGTATCAAAGTCAATACAAATTGTAAGTAAATTTGTTGAAAAACTGATTAAATACATGATGCTGTTTAAGAACATACTGATGTTTTTAGGACTTGATTATAGAGATGCTTCTCTTAAAATATTGTACCTTGTTGTAATAGAAATCAGAATTCAAAAAATCAGATGAATAGGATATTTTAACATACAAAAAAGAAAAAAAAATCTGCTTGTTTTAAATGTACGTACTGACTTTCTGGTAACGATTATAGAGTTGCTGCTTCGTACCTAACTGTAATAGGAATCATCATGCAAAGTTTGAAATCGATAGGACATGCCTAACCTTTTTAGATTAACGAAAAGAGCTAACCGTTATGGGCGGACGGAGCGACCCTAATTATAGAAAAGCTTTGCTTAAAAAAAAAATAATTTATTTAAGAAAATTTTTAAGGAAATAAAATTTTGCCCTAAGCTACAAAAATTATTTGAAGTTTAATGGTAGGATTGAGTTCAAATTAAGCGTTTAAACCCAAGAAGGAAGGGGACAATGGGCTGTTTATTACACTAGTCATGTTTTCTTATTTGTTGGACTTTTTATGAATTTTGATTCATTGAGTTGAGTGTCCAAACGTTTCAACCAATAATTGTTATCTTTAAACTTTAGGCACTTCAGTGAATTTTGATTGGTTGATTCATTAATTTTAGTGTTGCAGCCGTTAACTTTAATCTACAGAAAGAGTTTTTTTCGTTGGGGATGTACATCAATTTATCGTTTAAAGCGGCTTCGCCTCTTGCCTCCTAGGGGCTTCACCCCAAGAGGTTTGATCAACCTAATTTTTCATATATTATGTATTAGATTTAAAAAGAAAAAGTGAATACCGTGTGGGCTTAATTCTGTGGGTTGAATCCCGTGTGGGCTGAATTCCAATGGAACCGTGTTCCACACCACAAGAAAATAGCTTAAAACCATCCCAGGACCAGTAGGTATATTCCCTAAAGAGTAAAGCCCAATAGGTTCAGTGGTTGCTGAGATCTTAAGCTTCAGACAGACATCGTACTAATTTGTATTATAGATTGTCTTATCCCTTTAGATCCCTGTGTTTGTAGTCTTATATTAATCTTTTTTTAAAAGCGAAGCGTTTTTATAATTAGGGTCAGTCCGTCCGTCCGTAATGGATATCTCTTATCGTTAATTTAGGCATGTTAGAATTGTCCTATCGATTTCAAACTTTGCATGGTGATTACTGTAATAGATAGGCAGGACTTAGAGAGCGTAGAAACTCTATAATCATTACCAGTATGTACGTCCATTTCAAACATGTTGATTTTTTCTACATTTTTAACAACAAATTTTTATGTGATATAATCATCCGATTAATCTGATATTTGGTATATTGATTCCTGGGACAAAAAAAGTGCAATATTAAAAACTCTATAATCAAGTCCTAAAAATGTAAGTATGTCCATAAACATTATCCTGTTTCTAGCAGTTCTTTCAACAAATTTACTTACAATTTTGCTTCGACTGTTATACATTTATATTCTGATTATTTAGTTATCACACTCTACAAGTGTTAATGTCCGTATGTCCTACCGTTTCAGAGCTTCGCTTTTATGAATGTTGTCATCCTTGTTGTCTATTAATCTTTTTTAAAGTTAGTATTAGAGATAAGTACATATGTTTTAAATTTGTATTTCATTTAAAACAGCAAGAAATATTTGCTAAACAAGGATGACAACATCCATAAAAGCGAAGCTTTTAAACGGTAGTACAAACGAACATTAACACTTGTTGAGTGTCAGAAATGAATAATCAGAATATAAATGTATAAAAGTCGAACGAAACAAAATTGTAAGCATTTTTGTTGAAAATTGCAAGATAATGTTTATGGACATACTTACATTTTGAGGACAAAAAAGTTAAACAACAACATGTTTAAAATGGATGTACGGACATTTTGGTATCGATTATTGAGTTGCTACGATTTCTATATCGTACCTAACTACTACAGGAATCACCATCTCTCTAACATGCCTAAATTAACTAAAAAAGCTACCCGTCCCGGACAGACGGACGTAGGTACGTACGGACGATCCTACCCTAATTATAGAAAAGCTTCGCTTTTAAAAACAGACGGTTGAACAAACACTTGTAGAGTACTAGAACGTAAACAGATATACTTAAAAATAAATTTGTTTAAATACAGGATACTATTTTAGGACATACTTACAGGACTTGTATTGCTTAGAACATCGTACCTTATTGTCCTAGGAATCATTATTCTAATTATTAGTTAAATAGGATAATTATATGAAACAAAATAATGTGTTTAAAAAAAAACAACGAAAGGACCCTAATTTTTTTAAGACCTCTGAACATATGCTATATATCTCATTATATCATTTTATCCAAAGATTTTTTAGTGCTTCGCTACTTGGATGTTGTCATCCTTGTTATAATATATAAACACTCGCAACTAATATTTGTTTTCCTTTCCCATGTGTTAACTAAACTAGAAGCAGAAATGATGGACAAATCCCATCTAGAAAATTACCCATTTTTCCTAATTTCTGAAGTTGTAAAGCACATAACCTAACTATTGCAAAACCAATTTTCAGCTACTCCAGTCAAAGGAAAAAGCAATATAATGTATGATTTATACATTATACATTCAAAATTTTTCAAATTTAGATTTTTTTGGCAAGTTTTAAGCTTCAGCTAGTAGTAAATATTGAGTTAGGATGAGGAAACTATGTACACAATCAGAAACTCAAAGTCAGCTGACCAAACTAAAAGATCAGCAGAAATGTTGGACAAATCCCATTTAGAAAATAACTAAACTGAGGTTGGGTCTCTAAACAGGAAACTTTAGGACAAATCTTGTCTAGGAATTAACTAAACTAGAAGATCAGTAGAATTATTGGACAAATCCCATCTAGGATATAAATATACTGGAAACTATACAGAAATGTCAGACAAATCCGACTAGGAAATAACTCAGCTTATACCAACAATGAAATTATTTCTGAAAAAGTCCTGAAACCTATATGAATTTTTCAGCTGTTGTTGGAGTGAAACACATATTAAAATTGAAGACCTCTCCATTAGTCCCCTGAATATTATTTGAGATATATATTGCTTGTTGGTCATACCTTATACCTGGAAATAAATAAAGTTGAAGCTTTACAGAAATTTAGGTCAAATCCTATCTAGAAAATAACTAAACTGAGGTTGGGTTCTTAAAAAAAAGATTAGGGTTACTGCATTGCTGCCTCACCAATGTTTTTTTTTGTGAAAAATCCTTCAAAATCATATAAAAATCTACAAAAATAAAATAAAATATTATGTTAATAACTCTTCTATGATTTTTTATGCGATGTTGGAGGATTTTCAACAAAAACAATTTTGGTGAGGCAGGGTTCCATTTCATTTTTACAAAAATTAAAGAAAATCTTATGTTAACTACCCTTCAATGATTTTTTTATGCAATTTTTGGAGGATTTTTCATTTCTGCCTGACTGCATGGAATCTTTTTTTAAAAATTAAAATCGCTGCATCCCTGCCTCACCAGAAATGTTTTTGCAAAAAATCCTCCAAAATCACATAAAAAATCTACAAAATTAAATAAAATCTTATGGTAATAACCCTTTTTTGATTTTTTACAAAAACATTTTTGTTGAGGCAGGGTTGCAGCAATTATAATTTTTAACAGAATCCAAATCTGGAAACCAGGCAGAAATGTTGGACAAATTCATTTCATTTTTATGGCATGCTTTTACCCTTTTACATGCGACAAAGCATCAAATTAGGTCTTGCCATTTCGTCAACCTGGATGAAACATCTATTGAAACCCATTTATTGCTCTGAAAAAGTTATTGGCATTGCCATATTTGGTTCATGTTTAGACTTTATACTGATTTCTAAAACTGTAAAATATTGATTTTCCTGACACACGGATGAAAAGCTCTGATAAAAATATTAAAATTATTATATAAATGTTTAAAAAATAAAGTTAATTTCTGTCAATGACATTAGTTAAAAGTATGAGCATATAGGAGCTGCACTTATAAGCACTGTAGGGTTAGGGCCCCCCTCATGAGTTTAAAATTT
>NC_137274.1:6271488-6281488 GCF_053477335.1 Acartia tonsa
ATTATATTGGTTGATTACAATTACGTAGTGTACAAATTTTTCGACCAATAACTAAAATCTACCTACAGTTGAGGTAATTTTGTTTATTCTAATTAGGAATTTCATGAATCTAAAGGGATAAGATAATGGCCGATAAATCTCCAATGATGATACACAAAATTACCCCTTCTGTAGATTTTAAAAAGTGGTTAAAACGTTTGATCACTCAACTTGATTAACCAACCAATCAAAAGTCCCCAAAGTTGTAAAACCAACGAATAATAAAACGTTATTATAAAACTTTGGGGACTTTGTTTGTTACATTATTCGTTGGCCCAACAACTTTGGGGACTTTTATTGGATTTTGTTCATTAATTTGAGTTGTTTCAACAACTAGTTGTAATCTACAGAAGGGGTAACTTTGCGTATCATTATTGGGGATGTACATCAATTTATCGGCCATTGTCTTATCCCTTTAGATCAATCTGGACTGACTGACTGGTCATAGAATAGAAAGCTACGCTTCCACAATATAATTATTTTGGAAAAAAGCTTTTTTTGGGCATGTGCCATTTTTAAACAATATTATTCCCCCTTTTTTTAGTAGCGAAGCTACTCTATAATTCACGTTGTATGTCCGTCAATCCAGGAATCTAAAGGAATATTACAATGGCTGATAATTGATGTACATTTCCAATGATTATACACAAAATTACCACTTCAGTAGATTAAAATTAGTGGTTGAAACGTTTGAAAAGTCCCCAAAGTTGTTGGGCCAACGAATAAGAAAACTTTATTATAAAACTTTGGGGACTAGTGAAATAAACAGCCCTTTTTAGTAGTCGACACTAAAGTAGAAATATTCTTTGGGGGAGCATTTTTTAAGGGGTGATTTATCACGTACCCTCCCTCAAAATAGTTGTAAGCTTATTCTTAAGCTAAAAAGGAGAACCATATCGGTTCAGTGGTTAGACATATGTTTTGCTACACAGAGACAGACAGACATCCTGTTACTTTTAAAAATATAAAATGATATTAAGTTTAAAAATCTCCTAAAATATTTTGAAAAAATCTTCTAATTTTTATTGTAAAAATCTTTCTGAAGGTTTCACTTTAAGTTAAAGATAAAATTTTACTAGCGGCTACGCCCTTAGAGGCCTTTAGGGGCACATGAGGATGGGGGAGGGTTGAAATCGGTAACCAAATTTTTTTTAGATTTTGGGGATGGGTTTTATTTTTTTCCAGGGGCTATTTTTCTTGGGTGGGTGGTGGTACTCTCCCTCAAAATTATAGTCATAAACCTTCCCAGGACTTATGAAAAGCTACTATGTAAATAAGATCCCTATCGGTCAAGCGGTTAGCGAGATCCTTTGGTACAAACATACAAACACACAGACAAACAGACAAACATCCTTTTACTTTATTATCAGGATATATTTATGCTTGAAAAAATTTTGAGGGGCCTTAAAAATAAAGTTTGTTTGTCTGCACCGAAGGATCTTGCTGACCACTTAACCAATCAGATTCTCCTTTACAGGGCAGCTTCTCATAGGTCCCGGGGAGGTATATAACTATTTTGGGGGAGGGTGCCACCACCCAATTACGAGAAATCACAACAAAAATCGAAAATTTTAGAAATATTCTAGAGACTTGAACGCAACATAGACACGAAAAAAAGTGCCACCAGAGGTCTCTAGGGGCGTAGCCGATAGTTTTAAGTAATAGGGGGTTTAGTCGTCAAATAAAAGGGTAAGAGGAAAAGCATCACATCAACAATATGGCAAACAATTCATGAATGTACAAACGGACAATATGAGTTAAAGAGCGGATCTTCTGACGTAAGAGAAACAAGGATGACAACATCCATAAAAGCTAAGCTCTGTAATGGAAGGATAAACGAACATTAACACTTGTAGAGTGTCAGAACTGAATTAACAGAATATTAATGCATCAGTACAAACAATATTGTAAGTAAAATTGTTGCAAAACTACATAAATAGATGATACTGTTTAAGGACATACTTACATTTTTTAGGACTTGTTTTGTTTATAGAGATGCTACGCTTATAACACTATACCTTGTTGTAATAGGATTCCGTATTCTTTTGCAGGGATCTAAAGGGATAAGACAATGGCCGATAAATTAATGTACACTCCCAATGATGATACAAAAATTTACCCCTTCTGTAGATTACAATTAAGTGATTGAAACGTTTGAAAACTTAATAAACCAACCAATAAAAGTCGTCAAAATTGTTAAAAAAAACAATATTACAAAACTTTGGGGACTAGTGTAATAAACAGCTGAATGCCTCCCCCTCCCCCCTGGTTCTTTTGTCACATGCCAATAGTAAAAGCTTTTTAAGGGGGGGGGGGCTAGGGGGTTATAGCCCTCTGCGACAATATAATAACAATATAATCTAAGCTGAAAATTTACTGTAAAAAAAGGCTTTGAATTTTTAAAGAAATACTTTTAATTATGTTTTGACTACTTAAGCTTTTAGCAATTTCGACAAATAACAACAATTTTAGCTTAACAAGGATGACAACATCCATAAAAGTGAAGCTCTAAAATGGTAGGACAAACGAACATTAGCACTTGTAGAGTGTCAAGATTTAGAAATCAGAATAATTATTTAAAGGTAGAAAAACAAGGATGACAACATCCATAACAGCGAAGTTCTAAAATGGTAGGACAAACGGACATTAATACTTGTAGAGTGTCAAGACTTAAAAATCAGAATGATAATTGAAAGGTAGAAAAACAAGGATGACAACATCCATAAAAGCGAAGCTCTTAAACAGTAGGACAAACTAAGTTTAATACTTGTAGAGTCTCAAGATTTAGAAATCAGAATAATGATTTAAAGGTAGAAAAACAAGGATGACAACACCCATAAAAACGAAGCTCTAAAATGGTAGGACAAACTAATATTAATACTTGTAGAGTGTCAAGACTTAAAAAACAGAATAATAATTTAATTGAAAGGTAGAAAAACAAGGATGACAACATCCATAAAAGTAAAGCTCTAAAATGGTAGGACAAACAGACATTAACAATTGTAGAGTCTCAAGATTTAGAAATCAGAATAAGAATTGAAAGGTAGAAAAACAAGGATGACAACATCCATAAAAGCGAAGCTCTAAAATGGTAGGACAAACGAACATTAATACTTGTAGAGTGCCAAGACTTAAAATTCAGAATAATGATTTAAAGGTAGAAAAACAAGGATGACAACATCCATAAAAGCGAAGCTCTAAAATGGTAGGAAAAACGAACATTAATACTTGTAGATTGTCAGAACTGATTCCTAAATAAGCAGAATATAACTATACTAGCAGCTACGCCCCCTAGAAGCCTCTAGGAGCTCTTATGGTGGAATAGGGGTGATTTATCTTGGGAGGGTGGAGATAACATCCCCCAAAATCATCAACGGACCTATAAGAAGATTCACTGTAAAGGAGAACCTATCGTTCGTTGGTTCGCGAGATTTTTTGCCACAAACAAAAAAAGGTTACTACTTTATATAATACGATAAGTATGAAAAAAAATTTAAGTAAATTTGTTGCAAAATTATTCAATTAATATGTTTGAGGACATACTTACAAATGTATAGGACTTGACTATAGAGATGCTATGCTAATAATTGTGTACCTTGTTGTTCAAAGAATCATTATTTCAAAATCAGATGAATAAGATAACATACAAAAATTTATTATAAATAATTAAATGGACGTAAGGATTTTTTGGTGACAATTATAGAGTTGCTACGATTTATAAATCATACTTAACTGTTATAGGAATCATCAACATCATGCAAAAATTGAAATTAATGAGACAATTCTAACTTGTCTAAATTATTGATAAAAACAATACAGATTTGGTATATACATTGTTTTTGGGTATAGTCCCTTTCGTGGCAACACCTCTTGAGGGGCGCTTCGTCGTATTTTCACAGTAGCTTTTCCCCTATTTTTAGCTCTAACCCTGGGGGTCCAATTGCCTAACCCAACTTAACATAACCTAAACTAAAATAACCTATCAAAAGCTACGGTGAAAATATAACGAAACACCCCTTAAGAGGCGTTGCCACGAAAGGGACTTTACCCCATTGTATTGTGCGTCTGTCTGTCTGTCTGTCATTCTTCAAAAGACAAAAATCTTGTGTTTTAAAGGTTTAGTGATTTTCTTTGATTTTTTCATATTCTCTTTTGAGGTGCTTCCCTTGAACTGGTTCTAGACTATTTTAATTTTTGATTCAAGTTAGGGTATGGTTTTAGGCTTTTTTCTTACCATCCCTTCCCCTTCTAATTTGAGTCCCCTACATGCTAAAGCGCAGCTAAAAAAACCTAACAGGATGTCTGTCTGTGTGTACGGAAGGGTCTCGCTAACTGCTTAACCGATCGGGTACTCCTTTACAGGGCAGCTTTTCGTAGGTCCAGGGAAGGTTTAAAACTATTTCGGGGGAGGGTACCACCACTGTCCCCAATTTTTTTTAAACATAAAAATGTTAGGTCGACTCCTCCCATTTCTTTCGAGTGCCCCTAGAGGAATCTGGGGGTGCAGCCACTAGTAAAAAACTAATAGTCATTTATTGCCTCGTATTATAGACAGCTTTCTGCGGATATTAGAATTAAAAATTTAAGATTGAAAATGGTATTCATTTTCAATATTACGATTCTGTACTTGATTTTTCAGTATAGTTAAGAACCGGTTCTAATCCACCGGATATTAATCGGTTTCGAAATATCGTCAATTTAAGATTGATACACTAGCAAATAGTGCATCTACTCTTTAATTTCAATAATACGTACGTCCGTATGTCTGTATGTCTGTATGTTTGTCTGTCCGTCGGTCCGTCTGTTTGTCTGTCTGTCTGTATGTCTGTCCGTCTGTCTGTCTTCTGTGTTAAAGGGAAGAGCATATTTGCCAAGAAGAAGGGAGGGGACATTTTTCTGTTTATTACACTAGTCCCCAAAGTTTTATAATACATAATGTTTTCTAATTTGTTGGCTCAACAACTTTAGGGACTTTTTATGAATTTTGTTTGATTTGCTCCTTTAGTGTTAAAACCTTTCAACCACTAATTATAATCTACAGAAGACTTAATTGTGTGTATCATCATTGGGGATGTATATCTATTGTCTTATCCCTTTAGATCCCTGAACACACACACACACACACACACACATACATATACACACACATACACACACACATTATTTACAAATGTTTCAACCTATAATTCTATGTTGTAATCTACAGAAGGGGCAATTTTGTGTATCGTCATGGGGGATGTACATCAATTAATCTGCCATTGTCTTATCCCTTTATATACCTGATATTTACACACACACAATATATCAACCACACACACAAATACACACACAAACACACACACACATACACACACATACATACACACACACATACACACACACACACACACACACACACACACACACACACACACACACACACACACACACACACACACACACACACACACACACACACACACACACACACACACACACATTATTTACAAAGTAGGAGGTCCCCTTAATCTGCTGATAATTTTAATTGGGGCCTTGTTAAGTGGGGCGTAACCCCCCAATAAACATTAATCTAGGAAGGGAGGGGACAATGGGTTGATAATTTACGTTAATTGGATACCTGTCTAAAACTTTGGGTACCTGTATAAAACTTTGGGTACCAGTATAAAACTTTGGGTACCAGTATAAAACTTTGAGTACCATTATAAAACTTTGGGTACCTGTATAAAACTTTGGGTACAAGTATAAAACTTTGGGTACCAGTATAAAACTTTGGTTACCAGTATAAAACTTTGGGTATCTGTATAAAACTTTGGGTACCAGTATAAAACTTTGGGTACCTGTATAAAACTTTGGGTAAAAGTATAAAACTTTGGGTACAATTATAAAACTTTGGGTACCAGTATAAAACTTTGGGTACCTGTATAAAACTTTGGGTACGTGTATAAAACTTTGGGTACCAGTATAAAACTTTGGGTACCAGTATAAAACTTTGGGTAACTGTATAAAACTTTGGGTACCAGTATAAAACTATGGGTACCAGTATAAAACTTTGGGTATCTGTATAAAACTTTGGGTACCAGTATAAAACTTTGGGTACCTGTATACAACTTTGGGTACCAGTATAAAACTTTGGGTACCAGTATAAAACTTTGGGTACCAGTATAAAACTTTGGGTATCTGTATAAAACTTTGGGTACCTGTATAAAACTTTGGGTACCAGTATAAAACTTTGGGTATCAGTATAAAATTTTGGGTACCAGTATAAAACTTTGGGTACCTGTATAAAACTTTGGGTATCAGTTTATAAAATTTTGGGTACTAGTATAAAACTTTGGGTACCTGTATAAAACTTTGGGTACCTGTATAAAACTTTGGGTACCAGTATAAAACTATGGGTACCAGTATAAAACTTTGGGTACCTGTATAAAACTTTGGGTACCAGTATAAAACTTTGGGTACCAGTATAAAACTTTGGGTACCAGTATAAAACTTTGGATAGGGTCGGTCCGTCCGTATGTCCGAGACGAATAGCATTTTTCGTAAATTTAGGCATGTTAGAATTGTCCTATCGATTTCAAACTTTGCATGGTGATTCCTGTAAAATTAGGTACGATTTAGAAAGCGTAGCAACTCTAAAATCATTACCATAATATCCGTACGTCCATTTTAAACATGTTTATTTTTCTACTTTTTACAACAAATTCTTATGTGATATAATTCTCCGATTGGTATACTGATTCATGAGACAACAAAGTCCATAAACATTATCCTGTATCAAGCAGTTTTTCAACAAATTTACTTACAATTTTGCTCCGACTCTTATACATTTATATTCTGATTATTCAGTTCTGACACTACACAAGTGCTAATGTCCGTTTGTCCTACCGTTTCAGTGCTTTGCTTTTGTGGATGTTGTCATCCTTGTTTTGTTAAGATTCCCATTGAGAGCTTTTAGAACGTAATTTACTTGGTATTTCAGTCTGTCAGACTAAAACTAAGAAAGGCCTTTCTCGTATTCATTCGAAACTGATTAATATCCGGTGGATTAGAACCGGTTCTCTCCCATACGAGAAAACTATGTCTAGCATCTCGAGGCTAAAAAAACTGGTTTAAATCTTATAATTGTACATTTTATATCTGCGGAAAGGTGTTTATAATAGGATGCGAGAAAAGAACTACATAAAGACATATGATATTTTAATCTATACTAGCGGCTTCGCCCCTAGCCTCTAAGAGGTTTCATCAAACCAATTTTTCGTACTTTAGATTTTTTTAAGAAATTTTTTTTTTTTTGAGGGGGGGGGGTATTTGACCCCACTATTTTAATTTTAGTTTTAAAACGAATATTTTTTTTGGGGGGAAGGGGGTATTTTTTCAGTTTTTGGGGGAGTTTGGGGTGTCCCACCCCCCAAGAAAATAGTTATAAACCTTCCCGGTACCTATGAGAAGCTACCCTGTAAAGGAGAACCCGATCGGTTCAGCGGTTAGCGAGATCCTTCGTTACAATCAAACAGACAAACAAACAGACAAACAAACACACAGACAAACAGACAGACATCATTCTACTTTGTATTATAGATTACTAAATTTATCGGTAAGTCTTTCAATTGGTAAAGAAATTTTTCTCTTCTGTTATTTAAGATAGAAGACTGATTATTTTGATGAGAATTTGCTGATTAATGCACGTCGACTCTGTTACTCTAAAGTTGCTCCGCTTTCTAAATAGTTATAGGAATCAATCTGCAAAGTTTAAATTCGATAGGACAATCATAACCTGTTTAAGAAAATATACTTAGCTTTTAACAAAGATTTTTAGTGCAACAAGGATGACAACATCCATAAAAGCAAAGCTCTGAAACGATATGAGTAAATTTGTTGAAAACCTTCTTGATACAGGATAATGTTTATGGACATACTTACATTTTTAGGACTTGATTTTAGAGTTGCTTTGCTTATAATATTGTACTTTGTTGTCCCATGAATCAGTAGACTAAAAATCAGAACATTCGGATAATTAGATCACATAAAAAATTTTTGTAAAAAAGTAAAAAATCAACATGTTTAAAATGGACGTATGGACATTCTGGTAATGATTATAGAGTTGCTATAAATCATACCTAACTACTACAGGAATCGATAGGACAATTATGACATGCCTAAATTAACAAAAAAAAGCTATCTGTCTCAGACGTACGGACGGACGGACGGACGTACGGACCTACCCTAATTATATAAAAGCTTCGCTTTAAAAATTTTTTTTTTACTCTCTAAAATAATTACTCATCCCATGTAATTTTTACCCCCGTAATAAAAATTTTGGAGGAAGTAAAAAAAAATGTACTACGCCTCCCCCCCTCCTTATCCTGATTTTTTACATCACCACAAAAAAGATTAAGAAGCATAGACGTTCTAGGTCTCATCCATTTTTTTTTTAAAGCGAAGCTTTTTATAATTATTAAAAGCGAAGCTTTTCTATAATTAAGGTCGGTCCGTCTGTCCGTCCGTACGTCTGAGATGGATAGCTTTTTTCGTTATTTTAGGCATGTTAGAATTGTCCTATCGATTTCAAACTTTACATGGTGATTCCTGTATTAAGTAGGTACGATTTAGAAAGCGTAGCAACTCTATAATCATTACCAGAATGTCCGTACGTCCATTTTAAACATGTCGATTATTCAATTTTTTAACAAAAATGTTTTATGTGATTTAATTATCCGATTGATCTGATTTTTGGTATACTGATTCCTGAGACAATAAAGTACAATATTAAATATCGGCCATTGTCTTATCCCTTTAGATTCCTGTGTCACATCTCTGTTTAATTTTATTTCTCCAATAAAGATATTTGATAAAGATTGTATGTGTGTGTGTGTGTGTGTGTGTGTGTGTGTGTGTATGTGTGTGTGTGTATGTGTGTGTATGTGCTAAAGATTTACTCAGGGATCTAAAGGGATAAAACAACACACGATAAATTAATGTACGTTCCCATTGATGATACACAAAAATAACCCTTCTGTAGATGAAAATTATTGGTTGGAAAATTTGGATAACCAATAAAAATTTAACAGGAGTACCCAATGTTTCTAACGTTGTTATATAATTTTGGGTACCAGTATAATTTAGAGTCCAAAGTCCCCTCCGTCCTGGGATTTAAAACTTTGGACAGTAAATTGATGTACTTGCCAATTGATAATAGACAAAATAACCCCTCTGTAGATGTAAATTATTGGTTGGTTAGTTTAGACACTAATATCAGATAAGAATCAACTGATGAAAATTTATCAAAAGTACCCAATGTTTTTAACGATGTTATAAAATTTTGGGTAATTTCCCTCCCGTTATTTGATTCAGAACGAAGGGTGGGTCTGTTTGTTTGTTTGTCTGTCTGTACCAAAGGATCTCGCTAACCGCTGAACCGATCATGTTCTCCTTAACAGGGCCACTTCTCATAGGTCCCGGGGAGGTTTTTGACTATTTTGGGGGAGGCTACCAACACCCTCCAAAGAAAAATCACAAAAAAGCGCAACTTCAACGAAACATAGATAGGTATCGTAGAGACTTGAAAGCAACATAGAAAAGTTACGTATTATTAAAAAAACATTTAAAGTGCACTAGAGGCCTCTAGGGGCGTGGCCGCTAGTAGAAGATAAATTGATGTACATTCCTAATGATGATAAACAAAATGATCCCTTCTGGTTGAAATATGTCCTACTTTTGATACCTGTGACGTCATAAAAAATGAGGGATTATCAATCTCTTTTTTATGTGTTATCTTTCCCACTTCTCCTCTCATCTCCTTCATTTTTATGACGTCACAGGAATCGTCTAATAAAAGTTCCCAAAGTTTTTGAGCAAAAAAATAAGGGAGTATGTATCTAAAACTTTGGGCACCAGTATAATTTACAGTCAAATGTCCCCTCCCTCCCTGTTTATGATAAATCTTGATAACCGGGGGACCGAT
>NC_137274.1:6283988-6308988 GCF_053477335.1 Acartia tonsa
TAGATAGATAGATAGATAGATAGATAGATAGATAGATAGATAGATAGATAGATAGATAGATAGATAGATAGATAGATAGATAGATAGATAGATAGATAGATAGATAGATACATAGATAGATAGATAGATAGATAGATAGATAGATAGATAGATAGATAGATAGATAGATAGATAGATAGATAGATAGATAGATAGATAGCTAGATAGATAGATAGATAGATAGATAGATAGATAGATAGATAGATAGATAGATGGATAGATAGATAGATAGCTAGATAGATAGATAGATAGATAGATAGATAGATAGATAGATAGATAGATAGATAGATAGATAGATAGATAGATAGATAGATAGATAGATAGATAGATAGATAGATAGATAGATAGATAGATAGATAGATAGATAGATAGATAGATAGATAGATAGATAGATAGATAGATAGATAGATAGATAGATAGATAGATAGATAGATAGATAGATAGATAGATAGATAGATAGATAGATAGATAGATATATAGATAGATAGATAGATAGATAGATAGATAGATAGATAGATAGATAGATAGATAGATAGATAGATAGATAGATAGATAGATGGATAGATAGATAGATAGCTAGATAGATAGATAGATAGATAGATAGATAGATAGATAGATAGATAGATAGATAGATAGATAGATAGATAGATAGATAGATAGATAGATAGATAGATAGATAGATAGATAGATAGATAGATAGATAGATAGATAGATAGATAGATAGATAGATAGATAGATAGATAGATAGATAGATAGATAGATAGATAGATAGATAGATAGATAGATAGATAGATAGATAGATAGATAGATAGATAGATAGATAGATAGATAGATAGATAGATAGATAGATAGATAGATAGATAGATAGATAGATAGATAGATAGATAGATAGATAGATAGATAGATAGATATATAGATAGATAGATAGATAGATAGATAGATAGATAGATAGATAGATAGATAGATAGATAGATAGATAGATAGATAGATAGATAGATAGATAGATAGATAGATAGATAGATAGATAGATAGATAGATAGATAGATAGATAGATAGATAGATAGATAGATAGATAGATAGATAGATAGATAGATAGATAGATAGATAGATAGATAGATAGATAGATAGATAGATAGATAGATAGATAGATAGATAGATAGATAGATAGATAGATAGATAGATAGATAGATAGATAGATAGATAGATAGATAGATAGATAGATAGATAGATAGATAGATAGATAGATAGATAGATAGATAGATAGATAGATAGATAGATAGATAGATAGATAGATACATAGATAGATAGATAGATAGATAGATAGATAGATAGATAGATAGATAGATAGATAGATAGATAGATAGATAGATAGATAGATAGATAGATAGCTAGATAGATAGATAGATAGATAGATAGATAGATAGATAGATAGATAGATAGATGGATAGATAGATAGATAGCTAGATAGATAGATAGATAGATAGATAGATAGATAGATAGATAGATAGATAGATAGATAGATAGATAGATAGATAGATAGATAGATAGATAGATAGATAGATAGATAGATAGATAGATAGATAGATAGATAGATAGATAGATAGATAGATAGATAGATAGATAGATAGATAGATAGATAGATAGATAGATAGATAGATAGATAGATAGATAGATAGATAGATAGCTAGATAGATAGATAGCTAGATAGATAGATAGATAGATAGATAGATAGATAGATAGATAGATAGATAGATAGATAGATAGATAGATAGATAGATAGATAGATAGATAGATAGATAGATAGATAGATAGATAGATAGATAGATAGATAGATAGATAGATAGATAGATAGATAGATAGATAGATAGATAGATAGATAGATAGATAGATAGATAGATAGATAGATAGATAGATAGATAGATGGATAGATAGATAGATAGCTAGATAGATAGATAGATAGATAGATAGATAGATAGATAGATAGATAGATAGATAGATAGATAGATAGATAGATAGATAGATAGATAGATAGATAGATAGATAGATAGATAGATAGATAGATAGATAGATAGATAGATAGATAGATAGATAGATAGATAGATAGATAGATAGATAGATAGATAGATAGATAGATAGATAGCTAGATAGATAGATAGATAGATAGATAGATAGATAGATAGATAGATAGATAGATAGATAGATAGATAGATAGATAGATAGATAGATAGATAGATAGATAGATAGATAGATAGATAGATAGATAGATAGATAGATAGATAGATAGATAGATAGATAGATAGATAGATAGATAGATAGATAGATAGATAGATAGATAGATAGATAGATACATAGATAGATAGATAGATAGATAGATAGATAGATAGATAGATAGATAGATAGATAGATAGATAGATAGATAGATAGATAGATAGATAGCTAGATAGATAGATAGATAGATAGATAGATAGATAGATAGATAGATAGATAGATGGATAGATAGATAGATAGCTAGATAGATAGATAGATAGATAGATAGATAGATAGCTAGATAGATAGATAGATAGATAGATAGATAGATAGATAGATAGATAGATAGATGGATAGATAGATAGCTAGATAGATAGATAGATAGATAGATAGATAGATAGATAGATAGATAGATAGATAGATAGATAGATAGATAGATAGATAGATAGATAGATAGATAGATAGATAGATAGATAGATAGATATATAGATAGATAGATAGATAGATAGATAGATAGATAGATAGATAGATAGATAGATAGATAGATAGATAGATAGATAGATAGATAGATAGATAGATAGATAGATAGATAGATAGATAGATAGATAGATAGATAGATAGATAGATAGGTAGATAGATAGATAGATAGATAGATAGATAGATAGATAGATAGATAGACAGATAGATAGATGGCAATGGCAATGGCAATGGCCGATAAATTAATGTACATCCCTAATGATAATACACCAAATTAACCCTTCTGTAGAATACAATTATTAGTTAAAACGTTTGGACACTCAACTTAATTAACCAACCAATCAAAATTTACTACAAAGATGTTAAGCAAACGAATGAGAAAACTACTAAAAAACTTTGGGGACTAGTGTATGTTTCAGGGATCTTAAGGGATAAGACAATGATTGATAAATATTGACATACCCCCCCCCCTTCCCACCCACCCCAATGATGATAAACAACTGGTGGGAGGTATATTATCTACGGCGATAATTAAAACAAAAAAATGTCCCAAAAAACAATTAAATCATAAATCATTTTTTTTTGGCAAAATTTTATTAGAAAAAAAACTCCTCCTCCGATATGTATTTAGGAATGGGGGGGGGGGGTGTTATATGGAAACCAATCGCCCCCCAAAAACAAACTCATTAAAGGGGGGAGGGAAATATTAAGGTTTTTTTCGTGGGGGGGGGGGGGGGAGGGCGAGTATTTGTCATTTGTTGGCATTAGTATAAAGAAGTATTTCAAGTGTTTTAAAATGTCCCTCCCCTCCCACCCTCCTCATCCAATTGGACGTTTCTGAGATCGTGTGTGGTAAAATGTCAGAGATGGAGGGGACGATGGGCTGATTATTACACTAGTCCCCCAAAGTTTTATAATAACGTTTTCTTGTTTGTTGGCTCAACAACTTTGAGGACTTTTATTGAATTTTGATTGGTTGGTTCATTTGAGTGTCCAAAAGTTTCAACCACTAATTGTAATCTACAGAAGGGGTAATTTTGTGGATCATCATTGGGATGTATATAAATTTTATATATCCCCTCTGGGCCATTCCAGAGATCAAGTGTGGTAAAATGTCAGCAGAGATGGAGGGGACAATGGGCTGATTATTACACTAGTCCCCAAAGTTTTATAAGAACTTTTTCTTATTCGTTGGTTGTGGACTTTTATTGAATTTTGATTGGTTGTTTTTTTACGTATAGTGTTCAAACTAATTGTAATCTTCAGAAGGGGTAATTTTGTGTGTCATCATTAGGAATGTACTTCAATTTATAGGCCATTTTCTTATCCCTGTAAACCTTTCACATCCAGGGATCTTAAGGGATAAGACACGATAAATTGATGTACATCCCAAATGATGATAATAGTTTGATTGATCGCATTGTATTATAGACAGTCTTCCGCTTATAGTAAAATGAAAAGTTTTAAGATTAATTCTAGTTTTATTGGTCCTAGGTGCTGCAGGTGCTAACGAAACAGTTATTTATTTCATGGTTTTTCTATAATCAATTATCCTGTACTTAAGCAGTTTTGCAACAAATTTACATATAATTTTGTTAAGACACTCTTCAAGTGAAATGTTCGTTTGTCCTTCCGTTTCATAGCTTTGCTTTTATGGATATGCTCGCTTTTATTATGAATTTTATTATCTTTTTGAAACCGATTTTTTTACAGGAAGGGAGGGAGGGCATCGGACTTTTTTTTCTCTCGTTATAAATTGGGGTTCTATGGGTTGATTCAAGATTGGTCTGTTCTAACTTTTTCACCAATCATTTTAATGAGTATTTGGTTTATCATAATTAGAGGTAGAGGTGCGCTAATTTATCGTCCTCATATATTGTACTTTGTTGTATTAGGAATCAGTAATTAAAAATCACTTATATAAGATAATATATCACATAAATTTTTGTCAAAAAAGTTGAAAATTAATTGAACGTACGGACATTCTGGTAATTCTTATAAAGTTGCTACGCTTTCTAAATCATACCTAACTAATATAGGAATCAGCATACAAAGTTTGAAATCTATAGGACAATTCTACCATTTATAGAATTAGTTTCAAAAAGCTATGTGAAAATATTTAATTGTACTTAATACAAATTATTATATGCTACGCTTTTAAATTGTACCTATTTGATGTATAGATCATCGTGCAAATCATGGATCTAAAGGGATAAGACAATGGCCAATGAATTGGAATGCATCCCCAATGATGACACACAAAATAACCCCATCTGTAGGTCAAAAGTTTGGACCATACTAGTTTAAAACGAATAATACAAAGATAGACATATAGACAGACAGATAGACAGACAGAAAGACAGACAGAAAGACAGACAGAAAGACAGACAGGCAGACAGATATATAGATAGACAGATAGATAGACAGATAGATAGATAGATAGATAGATAGACAGATAGATAGACAGATAGATAGACAGATAGATAGACAGATATATATATAGACAGATAAATAGATAGACAGATAGATAGACAGATAGATAGACATATAGATAGACAGATAGATAGACAGATAGATAGACAGATAGATAGACAGATGGACAGACAGATTGACAGACAGATAGACAGACAGATAGACAGATAGATAGAAAAATATATAGACGGACAAAAAAACAGACAGACGGACGGACGGGCAAAGTGAATTATAGAGTAGCTTCTGGTAAAGGGCGGAGCTTGGAAATACGATTTGATGTTTATTGATTAGTTAAATTAACAAAAATATTCACTAAATTCACCAAAAAAATGAGGGAGGGGACATTGGACTGTAAATTATACTGGTACCCAAAGATTATTACAAAAATCTTTGGGTACTTTTATTAAATTTAGCTTGGTTGGTTCATTAGGTTGAGTGTCCAAACGTTTCAACTGCTAAATGTAATCTACAGAAGGGGTAATTTTGTGTATCATTATTGGCGATGTACATCACTTTATCGGCCATTGACTTTTCCCTTTAGATAACTTATAATAACTTTTTCTTATTCGTTGGCTTAAAAACATTGGGAACCTTTTAAAATTTTGATTAGTTGGTTCATTAGGTTGAGTGTCCAAACGTTTCAACTGCTAATTGTAATCTACAGAAGGGGTAATTTTGTTTGTCATTATTAACGATGTACATCAATTTATCGGCCATTGTCTTATCCCTTTAGATAACTTATAATAACTTTTCTCGTATTCATTCGAATCCGGTGGATAGGAACCGGTTCTCATCCATACGAAAAAACTATGTCTAGCATCGAATTATATCCAGCTTTCTACGAATATAAAAATGTACAATCATAAGCTTAAAACCAGTTTTTTAGCCGGTGCCTTCGGCACCTCGGGGCTAAAAAACTGGTTTCAATCTCATAATTGTTTAAACCACTAATTGTAATACCCAAAAGAGGTTAATTGTGTGTATTATAATTGGGGATGTACATCATTAATTGTGTTATCCCTTTGGATCACTTAGACATTGGACTGTAAATTACACTGGTACCCAAAGTTTATTGTCTTATTCTTTGGGTACTTTTAATTATTTGTAATTGGTTGGTTTTAAACTCGCAGAAAAACCTTCCTGGGACATATGAGAATCTACCCTGTTAAGGAGAACCCGATCGGTGCAGCGGTTAGCGAGATCCTTCGGTACAGACAGACAAACAAACATCCTGTTACTTTAGTATAAGGATAATTTCGGTATATTAAATATAGAGGGAGAGGAAGGTTGCGGGTAAAATCCGTAAAGGTTGTGTGTTTCAAGTTAAAAACAGTAGTAGAACGATAAAAATTTATGTTAACTTTTTTTAAAAAAATTGTTGTCTATAGTTCTTTTCAATAAGAAATACACATATTTAGTGAATATTATCGTTGTACTACTATTTTTAAGCCTTAAAACACACACTTTTACGAATTTTACCCGCAACCTACTTCCACACCCTTTTAAACTAAAATAACCGGGAATTACGAACTTATGGATAAGTTCGGTTTTATGCTACCTAACATAGAGGCCTTAGAGGCTGAAATTGGCCAAACGGACAACACTTACTCTACAAACTTTTCAAGTCTATTCCAACCACGTAGTTGTAATAATATTGAAAATCATATTTTTTTGATATATGCAACTTATATGGCTGTCCTGTTTTCCCAAAAAAACTGCATGATGACTATTTTAGTGGTGCCTAATTGATTGCTATTTATCCTTATACTAAAGTAACAGGATGTCTGTTTGTGTGTCTGTGTGTTTGTTTGTACCGAAGGATCTTGCTAATAACTGAACCGATCGGCTTCTCCTTAACAGGGTAGATTCTCATAGATCCCGGGAAGATTTATATAGGGTACCACCACCCTCCCAAGAGAAATCACAAAAAAATATTAAAAAAATTACGTTTCTCGATTTAATAGAGAGAGTTCAACGAAAAATAAAAGTCAAACGGAACATAGAAATATTTAAATATAAAAAAAACATATAAAATGCCACTAGAGGCCTCTAGGGGCGTAGCCGCTAGTATACAATATATTGTAATACAAAATTAAATTTGTCATATTGCATTCTTGTAACTTATGCTTGCAATCGAACTCGTTAGATCGTAGTTTATTTTTAAATCCACAATATATGTATTCTTTATTTATTGAATATAAAATTTTACCACCTCCAATAACACCAGAGACTTTTAGAGCTAAAGTTTTGAAAAGGCGACATAGTCACATTAGGAACTGCAATGTTTATCAATCTATCTTATTATTTTTTAACTACCTATAATTTTTGAGAAAAAAAATATTATGTAAAAAATCTTCCAAAATGTTTGTAAAAATCCTTTAATTTAGTTTTATTTTAAACTTTTCATTTCTACATTGACATCTGAAGAATAGAAGCAATAGATAGAATTAAATTTAAAATTATCTATATGAGTTTATAGAACGTCATTGTAAAAATAAAATGAATTATCAACCACTAGCGGCTACTCCACTAGAGGCCTCTAGTGGCACTCTAAATGTATGTTTTTTTATTTTAAATATGTAATTATTTTCTATGTTGCGTTCAAGTCTCTAAGTAATTTTTTTTCGATTTCTCTTGGGAGGGTGGTGGTACCCTCCACCAAAATAAACCTTCCCGGGACCTACCCGGAAGCTACCCTGTTAAGGAGAACCCGAACGGTTCAGCGGTTAGCGAGATCATTCAGTACATCCAGGACATACAGACAAACAAACACACATCCTATTACTTTATTATTAAAAGGCTATATTGACTTAAAATTAGCTTTACAATGACAATGTGTTAAATTCTGGATTTATTCATGGTTTTCTATAATAAAAATGGAAAATTTATTATGGAAGATACATCTAAATGGAGAAAGTGGCTAAAAAAAAGACATGTGACGTCATAAAAATGAGGGATTATCCATCATCCTTTTTAGGGGGTTTTCATTCCCACTTCTCCTCTCCTCATCCCTCATTTTTATGACGTCACATGGATCATTTTTGACACAATTTTAACACAATTTGGGCTTTGTCTTATTTATCTATCTATAAATCTATCACATAATCTACCTATCTCAGTCAGTCTATCACTTTAGTCTGTATCTTGCTAACCACTGAACCGATTGAGTTATCCATTTTAGGGAAGATTTATCTATCTGACTATTTTCTACTTTTCTAGAGAGAGAGAGAGAGAGAGGGGACAATCGGCAGATTATTACACTGGTCCCCAAAGTTTTATGATAAAGTTTTCTTATTCGTTGCCTTAACATCTTTTGTGACTTTAGATAATTTTTATTTAACTACTAATTTTAATCTCGAGAAGGTTTAATTTGGTGTATCTATCTATCTATCTAACTCCGAACCGGAAATTGGCTGTTTAACCATTGACAAAGCAAAAATAATGATAATAATTGATCTGTAAAAATATAAATTATCTTATTATTCTATTTATAGCCAGGAAGGGAGGGGAGAATGTGATGTTTATAACACTAGTCCCCAAAGTTTAAAAATAATGTTTTCTTATGCGTTGGCTTAACAACTTTGGGGGTGTTTATTGAATTTTGATTGGTTGGTTCCTTAAGTTATGTTTCTACATAAGATGAAATTTTGTGTATCATCATTGGAGAAACACACAATTTTTTTCGGCCATTGTCTTATCCCTTTAAATCCCTGATTTTTTAGCCTCAAATTTGGTCCAATTTCTTCCCCAATTACCTATTAATATCTCAATTGGGTTCGATACTTTAAATTTTGTCATGTGTTTATAAATTTTAATCATCTTTCGTATCCGGTGGATAAGAACCAGTTTTCATCCATACGAAAAAAAATATGTCTAGCATCGTATTATATCCAGCTTTCTACGAATATAAAAATGTACAATCATAAGATTAAAACCAGTTTTTTTAGCCTGCGCCTTCGGCACCTGGGGTGGATAGGAACCGGTTCTCATCCATACGAAAAACTAAGTCTAGCATCGTATTATATCCAGCTTTCTACGAATATAAAAATGTACAATCAAAAGATTAAAACCAGTTTATTTAGCCAGTGCCTTCGGCACCTCGGGGCTAAAAAAACTAGTTTTAATCTTTTAATTGTACATTCTATATCCGCAGAAAGCTGTGATACAAGAAATAACTATTCTCATATTCATTCAAAACCGATTATATCAAGGTGGATTAGAACCGGTTCTCATCCGATAGGAAAAAAATTATGTCCAGCATTGTATTTTATCCAGTTTTCTACTAATATAAAAATGTACAATTATAAATTAAAACCAGTTTTTTTAGCCCCAAGATGGCAAGGGCACGGGCTAAAAAACTGGTTTTAATCTTATAATCGTACATTTTATATCTGCGGAAAGCTGTTAATAATACAATGCGAGAAATAACTATTATTATGCTTTTATAGTCGGATACTTAAAAGTAAAACTTGAATATTTGTTAACAGAATGTAGTCAACTTTGTTTTGTTTTATGTTTTTGATCTACATGAGGGGAAATTTTGTGTATTATCATTGGGGATTTATTGGTCATTGTCTTATCCCCTGAGATCCCTGGCCTGCCAATAATAATGATGACTCTGTTTCAAATTGAATTTGACGAGTTATTCAAATTAATAATTTAATCATCATCCAATCACCTCAGTACTCCCCCTCCCCTCCCTCCCCCTGTCTCCCTCCCTCTCTCTCCCTCCCTCCCCATTCCCCTTTTCTCTCCCCCTCTCTCCCCATTCCCCTTTTCTCTCCCTCACTTCCCCTCCCTCTTCCATTTTTACCCCTTGACCCTTCACTAGTAATTGTTGACAGTAAATGCATCTCAAGGTTATTAATACCAGTATGCTATTAAATGCGCAAAAATAAATGATTCGATCATAATTTTCTCAGTTGGCAAAGATCCTTCTATTTCTATTGAAAGTAAATACATCTCAGGGTTATTGATTCAGTATAGCCAGCATGCCTCTAAAAGTGCATAATAAAATAATTTAATCATAATGGTCTCTGTTGGCAATGTCCTTCTTATTGTACTTGGCATTAAAAATATCTCAGGGTTATTGATACGTTATGAACAGTATGCCTCTACATGCGCAAAAATGCGCAATGACCCTTCAATTTCCATTGACAGTAATTATATCTCAGAGTTGTTGACAATTATGACCAGTTTGCCTTGGAATGTGCATAAAATAATAATCAGAATTGCCACAGTTTGCAAAGACCCTTCTATTTTGATTGAAAGTAAATACATCTCAGGATTATTGATATGGTATAACATTATGCCTCTAGAAGCAGGTAAAATAATAATTTAATCATAGTTGCGATATAACCTGAATGCCTCAGAATGCATATAAAATAGTAGTTTAATCAAAATTGGCAATGACCCTTGATTTGCAATTGACTTAAATACGTCTCAGGGTAATTGCTACCAGTATGTTTTTAAATACGCAAAAATTCATATTTCAATCAACAACAGTTATTGACAGAAAATACGTTATGGACAGTATAACTCTAGATGCGTGTAATATAATAATTTAATCATTATTGCCTCAATTGGCAATGTCCCTTCAATTTCTATTGAAAGTAAATTTATCTCAAGGGCATTGATATGCCTCTAAATGCGCATAAATTAATAATTTAATCATAACTGCCTAATGTGGCAACTTCACTCGTAATTTACAGTAAATACATCTAAAGTTTATTGATATGGTAAGAACAGTATGCCTCTAGATGCGTGTAATATAATAATTTAATCATAATTGCTTCAATTGGCACTGACCCTTCATTTGCAATTGACCATAATATGTCTCAGGGTAATTGATACCAATATTTTTTTAAATACGCAAAAATTTATATTTCAATTAACAACAGTAATTGACAGAAAATATGTTATGGACAATATGCCTCTAGATGCGTGTAATATAATAATTTAATCATAATTGCCTAAGTTGGCAACTTCACTTGTAATTTACAGTAAATACATCTAAAGTTTATTGATATGGTAAGAACAGTATGCCTATAGATGCGTGTAAAATAATAATTTGATCATATTTGCCTCAATTGGCAATGACCCTTTACTTGAAATTGACAGTAAATACATTTTATGTTTATTGATATGGTATGAACAGTATGCCTCTACATGCGCAAAAATGCGCAATGACCCTTCAATTTCCATTGACAGTAATTATATCTCAGAGTTGTTGATACATTATGACCAGTTTGCCTTGGAATGTGCATAAAATAATAATCAGAATTGCCACAGTTTGCAAAGATCCTTCACTTGTTATTGATAGTAAATATATCTCAGGGTTATTGTTATGGTATGAACAGTATGCCTCTAGATGCGTGTAATATAATAATTTAATCATAATTGCCTAAGTTGGCAACTTCACTTGTAATTTACAGTAAATACATCTAAAGTTTATTGATATGGTAAGCACAGTATGCCTATAGATGCGTGTATTATAATGATGTAATCATAATTGACTCAGTAGGCAATGACCCTTTACTTGTAATTGACAGTAAATATATCTCAGGGATGACCATGATGTCTTTTGATGCACGTAAATTAATAAATCTCACACCTATCATAGCAGCACTAGGTACAATTAAATACAACCCAAAACAAAGCACCTGGTTGGATCATTATCATTTAAAAGGACTCTCCACAGAAAAATCAACTTTGGATTTTTGAAAATCTAACCTGAAACTATTATTCTCTGTTCAATTTTAGGCATTTTTTGTTTTTGTGGCATCATGATCAAAGCCCTTTGAAAATTTTGTCCACCGCCTATTTGTACTGCCGCTATAACAATATATACTACACTTTCCTCCACTCAATATATGTTCGCTGCTAAAGAACATTTGCTCCATTGCAACCGGCCGCTCTACGATTTATCCTCTTCCTTGACTGGACAATCCTGCCGCCTCCATTTTGTGTTCGCCTCCGCCAAATATAACCATCTTTTGCCGCAGTTGCCGCATTCATCACCCTTCTCCGCCGCTACTCCGCTATACATTGCGTACGTAGCTATACACAACACCCCCAGCCTCCATTTAATTTCTGAACAAGGGAGAGGGGAGCATGTATTAAAAAGCGACGTACAGCGGAGTAGCGGCGGAGAAGGGCAATGAATGCGGCAACGGCGGCAAAAATAGAAGCTAAAAATCACTAAAGCAGCACAAATTAAATGGCGGGAGGATTCACTTAAAGGAGGTAAAAAATTTCAAAGGGCTTCGATCGCGATGCCACAAAAACAAAAAATGCCTAAAATTGAACAGAGAATAATAATTTCAGGTTAGATTTTCAAAAATCCAAAGTTGATTTTTCTGTGGAGAGTCCTTTTAAGGTGCTTTAGTCATGGTCATGGAGGGAGAGAACATTGGTCTATAAATTTAATGATTTATAACAACATTATCATATTCATTGGCTTAAAAACTTTTGTTTCATTGCTTCTCAACTATTAGTGTTCAAACTTTTCAACCACTAATTTTAATCTACAGCAGAAGTAAACTTGTTAATCATCAATAGGAATGTACATTAATTTATCGTCCATTGTCCTATCCCTTAAGATCCCTGAAGGCTGTGTTATGAGCAGCCTTAATTTATAACCTTGACATCAGTGGGCGTTCTCAAAATGGTTGTTGACAAAGGAGTGCCAAACTAAACCACGCGGTGGGGGCGTGATTTAAATGTGTAGTATACTCCTTTTGTTAAACTTAATTTAGGGTTTCTTATATAATTGCAACGTAGTTATAAGACTTTGGGTAGCAATAAAATGAGACGTTGGGTACACCTCTAACTAAACCGATTTTTGATTAGTCAACGGATCTAAATTTGTCTCTGACAGGATATAATTAAAAGCCTAAATCGGCCAAGGAATAGCCGAAAACGATATTTTTATACTTAAAATTTAAAATAAAGAGCTAAATGAGTGATTGCGTCTTCTTCTTTTTATCGACAGACGCACTTGGATATATTATTTTCATAATAAATGATAAGTATTTCCGATTTTAACGTCAGCTTATGTGTAAATTTGGTGAGCTAATTTATTGAGTAGCGTTGTTAAGATTGGATGGAAGAATTTTGTAATGAAAGGGAAAGTGGGGTAGAGGATAAGGGATGGGGTAGAAACCAGTTACAATAATTCCTGAAAATCTTGCCAGTGGAACAAATTCCACCCTCAAAATTGGTGGTTTTCAATGGGGATAGTTACAGGGATCTAAAGGGATAAGACAATGGCCGATAAATTTATCTACATCCCCAATGATGATACACAAAATTACCCCCTACTGTAGATTATAATAGGTTGAAAATTTTGAACATTCAACTTAATGAACCAATAAATCAAAATTTATTAAAAGTTCCCAAAGTTGTTTAGCTTACCTTTGGGGACTAGTGTAATACACAGCTCAATGTCCCCTCTCTCCCTGGGTTAGTTAGGACGGGAAGGGAGGAGGGGGGGGGGGGTTTGTCATTTTGCGAATTTAGGTGAGGTAATAATATTATTATTATTAGTATATCCATTGGGTTGTCTATTACACCAGTACCCAAAGTTTTATACTAAAGTTTTCTTATTGGCTTAACAACTTTGGGGACTTTAGTGAATTTTGATTGGTTGGTTTATTAATTTAAGTGACCTAACGTTCCAATTACTAACTTTACTCTTTAAGGGGACAGGAGGGGTAACTTCGTGTATCATCATTTGGGAAGTAATCAATTTATCGTCCATTGTCTTATCTCTTTAGATCTGTGGTTTACATTACCATAGCAGAGGGTTAGCAGCTTATAAAACTTTGGGTACCAATCTACAAAACTTTGGGTTCCAATTTATAAAACTTTGGGTACAAGTTTATAAAACTTTGGCCTCAATTAATGATCTAAAACTTGCTATTTAGAGCATTGGTATTTTTGAGGGGAGGGGGTTTATTTGGGGGGGGGGGCTAGGGTGGGATTATTAAGTTATTATTTATGAATTAAAACTCCGAATCTAATTGTTCAATAGTTTTAATTTCCGTGGCGGAACGCCTTTAATTCAACCCCTTCCCCCCCCCCCTAAAAAAGAATCACCTCCCCTCCCCCCTAAATTCTAAATTGTTATAGAATTAGAATCAAGGAGTAAAAGGATGTTGGACGGTAAATTATACTGGTAACCAAAGTTTTATACATTTGTTGGCCTAAAATCTTTATTAGTTGGTTTTAATTTAATGATCTACATAAGGGGGACTTTTGATTATCACAATTACATTAATTTATCGTCAATTGTCTTATCCCTGAAGGTCCATGATAATTATTATCTTTTTCTTCTTCCCTCAAAAATGTAACAATCAAATTAAAATAATCTTCACCTTCCCCCTCCCCCCACATTTTGAATATTTCATCATCTTCTATCTATCTACTACTAAGAGAGAGAGAAGACAATGGGCTGTTTATTACACTAGTCCCAAAAGTTTTATAATAACGTTTTCTTATTTGTTGGCTAAACACCTTTGGGGACTTATATAGTTTATTAGGTTGAGTGTTCAAACGTTTGAACCACATTTATTTATGCAACAGAAGGGGTAATGTTGTTTATCATCATTGGAAATGTAAATCAATTTATCGGACATTGTCTTATCCCTTTTGATCCCTGTTATCTAATATTTATTCTTTAGTGCTTTAATTTTTACTAGTAGCCACGCCACTGGAGGCCTCTAGTGGCACTTTAAATGTTTTTGTTTGTTAAAGTCTCTACTATAATTCTTTTTTTTTACGATAACTCTTTATGTTACGTTTAAATCACACGAATATTAAGTAAAATTTCGATTTTTTTGTCATTTCTCTTGGGAGGGTGGTGGTACCCTCCCCCAAAATAGTTATAAACCTTCCCGGGACCCGTGAGAATTTACCCTGTTAAGGAGAACCCGATCGGTTCAGCGGTTAGCGAGATCCTTCGGTACAGACACACACACAGACATCCTGTTACTTCAGTATAAGGATTAGATATATAAAGGGATAAGACAATGGTCGATAAATTGTTGTATATTCCCAATGATGATAAACAAAAATTATCCCTTCTGTAGATTTTATTTCTAGATGAAAGTTTTGGAAACTACTTATGAAAATCCAATAATAGTACCCAAAGTTTTTAAGTCGACGAATGTAATTATAAAACCTTGGGTACCAGTTTAATTAGCAGGAATTAGGCGATAAATTATACTGGTACCCAAAGTTTTTAAAGAATTCATCACTTTAAAGACTTTGGGTTTTTGAATCTTGATTGTTTGCTATGTTATTGGTTAATTTGGGGCAAGTGGCGCGGGGTAAGGGAGGGTTGGGTGTCAGGGAGAGAGGGGACATTTGATTGTTTATTACACTAGTCCTTAAAGTTTTATAATAACGTTTTCTTATTCGTTGGCATAACAACTTTGGAGAATTTTTTGAATTTTGATTGGTTGGTTCAAAAATTTCAACCACTAATAGTAATCTACAGAAGGGATAATATTGTGTATCATCATTGGGTAGGTACATCAATTTATCGACCATTGTCCTATCCCTTTAGATCACTAGAGGGGATGTTCATTTAGAGATCACTTATCAGTTGAAGAGTTATTGAATAACAATATAAATATGTCGCCACCTAAGTTATGTCACAATCTGTCAATAAAAGTTGATCAACTTTGAAACAGCTCAAAGTGTCCAATAAAAAAATGACGTCATACAATAAAAATATTTAATGATAGGCCAGTATACGATTTATCATTGGTCAATTACAATGTATAGTGGCCTATCATTGGTCATTTGTATTAAATGACGTCTTTGTTTATTATTTGTTCATCAACTTTCAAAAACAAAGCTTTTTTAAATATTAAGACTAGCTGCTATGCCCCTAGAGGTCTCTAGGAGCATGTAAAATGTTTTTGTTCAACTTGCAGTGGGCTAAAATTATGATTCCTCCTTACCCCATCTCCTTCCCTCCAACTGGATAAATGCACTGATCAATAAATAAGATCCATGTTAGCTAGCTAAATAGATGACAATTTTTCCCCTATCATATTATCCACATATATTCTACACAGGGAGGGAGGAGACATTGGGCTGTTTATTACACTAGTCCCCAAAGTTGTATAATACGTTTTCTTATTTTTTAGCTTAACAACTTTGGGGACTATTATTGAATTTTGATTAAGTAGTTCATTATATTTAGTGTCCTAACATATGAACCACTAATTGTAATCTACAGAAGGGGTAATATTGTGTATCATCATTAGGGGGTATACATCAATTTATCGGCCATTGTCTTATCCCTTTAGATCTCTGAGCTGTTATGAATTGATTATCATTACCTCGGGTGTGATTTTCCTTCAATTTTAAATGATCATCTAGAGAATCCAGAGCATAAGGGTTTTGATACTCTAACACCCAAGGATGACGAACCCCAATCTGTCCTACTTGAGAAAGACAATTCCAGTGACGTCATATACCTTTAGGGAAGGGGAGAAGAAAATCTTTTCTCCCATCTCTTTTGAAGAGATTTTTTCCCCCCTTCCCTTTTTCTTTCCCGAAACATATATGACGTTACTGGAATCGACTTTCTCAAAGTAGGACAGATTGGGGTTCGTCCCAAGGATATTAGGTGAAGTGACATCCATCAGACAACCAACTTTCTGTGATGCACAATCTTTGTCTGATAAGTGCATGGTAACAAGTTGCGCCTGTTTTAGGCCAAGGCATTCCCCCCAATTCTAACTATTTATGTCGCGCACCTGACATAGTAGCAGTGGGAACCATTTTTAGCGTCTTTAGTAATGACGCGGTGTCGGACCAAGATTCGAACCTTCACCGTTCCCGACGACGAGCGGATGCGCTACGTATTGAGCCACGGTCGCGGATTTTTTATGAATTGATTATGTCATTAGGTCATAATAAGTCGCGTCGTCATCTGTTGTCAAACATACCAAAAGATTTTCACTTATAATTGAAGCAAGGATGACAACATCCATAAAAGCGAAACTCTGATACGTTAGGACAAATGAACATTAACACTCAGAACTGAATAATCATAATATAAATGTATTGTTGATACTCAACTTCATGAACCAACCAATCAAAATTTAGTAAAAGTCCCCAAAGTTGGTGAGCCAACGAATAAGAAAGCGTTATTTTAAAACTTTGGGGACTAGTGTAATAAACAGCTCAATGTCCCCTCCCTCTCTGGGGGGTGGGGATGTTGTCATCAGTAGATTAGCGGTCATTTAATACCTTAAAAATCATCAAGATCTACAGGGAGGGAGGGGACATTGGACTGTTATTAACACTGGTACCCAAACTTTTATAGGCAAGTTGGTCTAAAACTTTGGGTACTTTTATATTAATCTTGATTAGTTATTACAAACTAGTATTACAAAATATTATGTTATATTAATATTCGTAGAAAACTTTCTATAATACAATACATGATTTTCTAGTATGGCTGAGAACCAGTTCTAATCCAGCGGATATTAATCGATTTCAAAGCCATACTGGAAAAAACTTTTACACTAATAATTTTGTAATTTTGGGGTAATTTTGTCGATCATGATTGTTGATGTAAATAAATTAATCCCCAATTGTCTTATCCCTTTAGATCCCTGACGGATTATAACTAATACCTTTGAAGGATTAACGAGTCAAAATTTTAATCCTATCTAAAAATTTATCAGAATCCATAATCATAATCGTTGTGTATGAAAGTAACAGGATGTCTGTCTGTCTATCTGTCTGTTTGTCTGTCTATCTGTCTGTTTGTCTGTCTGTCTATCTATCTGTTTCTCTGTCTATCTGTCTGTTTGTCTGTCTATCTATCTGTCTCTCTGTCTATCTGTCTGTTGTCTGTCTGTCTGTTTGTCTGTCTATCTGTCTGTTTGTCTGTCTATATGTCTGTTTGTCTGTCTATCTGTCTGTTTGTCTGTCTATTTGTCTGTTTGTCTGTCTATTTGTCTGTTTGTCTGTCTATCTGTCTGTTTGTCTGTCTATATGTCTGTTTGTCTGTCTATCTGTCTGTTTGTCTGTCTATCTGTCTGTTTGTCTGTCTATATGTCTGTTTGTCTGTCTATCTGTCTGTCTGTCTATCTGTGTATCTGTCTGTGTATCTGTCTATCTGTCTGTCTGTCTATCTGTCTGTCTGTCTATCTGTCTGTCTGTCTATCTGTCTGTCTGTCTATCTGTGTATCTGTCTGTGTATCTGTCTATCTGTCTGTCTGTCTATCTGTCTGTCTGTCTATCTGTCTGTCTGTCTATCTGTGTATCTGTCTGTGTATCTGTCTATCTGTCTGTCTGTCTATCTGTCTGTCTGTCTATATGTCTGTCTGTCTATCTGTGTATCTGTCTGTCTATCTGTCTGTATGTTTGGGTTTTGGGTTCTGGTTTTCTACAGAAGAGGTATTTTTATAAATCATCTTGGGGATGTAAATCAATTTATGGGCCATTGTCTTATCCCTTTAGATTCCTGGTTTTATTTAGAAGTATAAACAAAAATTTTATTATATAGACTGGTTAATTTTAAAATGTATTTTGAATTTTTTTACCATATGAAGTTTTAAATAAATAGGACAACTTTAACATGACGTTTTTTGGTTATTCCTTACGGTAACAAGATGTCTGTCTGTCTATCTGTACTAACCACTGAACCGATATAGTTCTCCTTTACAGGGTAGCTTCTCATAGGTCCTGGGAAGGTTTATAACTATTTTGGAGGAGGGTACTTCCACACTTCAAAGAGAAATACCCAACGCCTCTGAAGTGGCGTTTCGTCGCATTTTCGCAGTAGCTTTCGATAGGTTATTTTAGGTTGGGTTAGGTAATTGCCCCACAGGGTTAGGCAATTGGCCCCGCAGGGTTAGAGCCCCCTGCAGAGGCTAGAATTAGGGGAAAAGCTACTGTGATAACGAAACGCCCCTTAAGAGGCGTTGCCACGAAAGGGACAATACCCAAATAGCCACTAGAAAATGACCCCTTAAATTTAAAAAAATAATATTGAACCCCCCCACCCCCACCTCTTGTTGATAGATAATAACTTAATAAGTTTTTAACTTTAGAATTGTCGGTAATTATATATAGATTATAATATTTATAGATTATTTTAAATAGAATAGGTTAATAAACCAGGGAGGGAGGGGACATTGGGCTGTTTATTACACAAGTTCCCAAAGTTTTATAATAGGTTTTCTTATTCGTTTAATTAACAACTTTGGGGACATGAATTTTGATTGGTTGGTTCATTAAGTTGAGTGTCCAAACGTTTCAACCATTAATTGTAATCTACATGTAAGGGGTAATGTTGTGTATTATCATTGGAGACGTAATTCAATTCATGAATTTTGATTGGTTAGTTCATTAAGTTGAGTGTCCAAATATTTCAACCACTAATTGTAATCTACAAAAGATGTAATGTTGTGTATTATCATTGGGGATGTAAATCAATTCATGAAATTTGATTGGTTGGTTCATTAAGTTGAGGGTCCAAACTTTTATCCACTAATTGTAATCTACATGTATAAGGGGTAATAGTGTGTATTATCATTGGAGATCTAAATAAATTAATCAGCCATTGTCTTATCCCTTTAGATCCCTGGTGATTGGGGGAGGGGGGGGGAAGTTTGTTGATTTGTTGAATTCAAAAGTTAATCTCCTTTGTGGGATTAAAATGTTTCGTCCGTCCCCCCCCCCCCAAAAAAAAAGACCCATTTCCCCCCTCCTACTTTATTTACTTACTAGCGGATACGCCCCTAGAGGCCTCTAGTGGCACTTTAAATGTTTTTGTTTGTTAAAGTTAATTTTTTATGTACGATACCACCTTATTTGACGTTGAAGTCTCCCAGATTTTAAGAAAATTTTCAATTTTTTTGTCATTTCTTTTGGGAGGGTGGTAGTACCCTCCCCCAAAATAGTTAAAAACCTTCCCAGGACATATGAGAATCTACCCTGTTAAGGAGAACCCGATCGGTTCAGCGGTTAGCGAGATCCTTCGGTACACACAGACAGACAGACACACAGACAGACAAACATCCTGTTACTTTAGTATAAGGATTTAATGCAAGGATCTAAAGGGATAAGACAATGGCCGATAAATTGATGTATACATCACCAATGTTAAAACACAAAATTACCCCTACTGTAGATAACAATTAGTGGTTGAAACGTATAGACACTCAATTTTTTGAACGAACCAATCAAAATTCAAAAAGTCCCCAAAGTTATTGAACTAACGAATAAGAAAACGTTATTATAAACATTGGGGACTAGTGTAATAAACAGCCCATTGTCCCCTCTCTGTTTCTCCTTATTTATCCTTTTTTCAACCCCATTATATATCCCCTCCCTTCCATTATTAAGATTTCAAAACCTTTCTATTTATTAAGAGATCCCATTTTTGACGACGGGTTATTATTGGGGGGGGGGGATGGGTGGATGATAATAGGCTTGTTTATTGTTAAAGGGGGAAGGTTAGATAAAGGGTTAGGGCGCGGGGGAAGGGGTTTGTATTTTATTGGGGCGTGGGGAAAGGGGGTATATAAAGGGTTAGGGCGTGGGGTGAGGGGGGTATATAAACAGAGCACAGACGCAGACATGCCTTAGTTAAATTTCAAATCTCATCAGATCAAGACGTGTTAAAGCAAATGTCTAATTTTTCAATTGACTCAATTTTAGCGCCCGACTTTGGGGCGCACGCGCTAACCACAGGGAGCGACTCAAAATTAGTTACCACAATAAAGGCGGAGGAGAACTTGGATATTTCCGCGGAAGATTACAGCTCGCGCTCCGAAACTTCATCGCCGGATTACGGTCGCGCCAGTTCCACATCACCCAACGTTTTTTCAGCCAGCTTGTGCCACCAGCCGTTTGGCTTGTCGCCGTTTTTGAACAAATCCCCGCAGTTTCAGCTGCCCATCAGCCTACGCAAGCACCGCACCGATAGAAAACCGCGTACCCCATTCACCGCTGCTCAGTTGGACGCATTAGAGGTGAAATATGGACAGAAAAATTATCTTAGCATAGCTGAGCGGGCAGATTTTGCCGATAAATTAGGCCTTTCGGAGACACAAATCAAAATTTGGTTCCAAAACCGCCGCGCCAAGTCTAAACGGCTGGCCGAATCCGAACTCTACACATCAGCAATGACAAAACATGCAGCCGTCGATAGAAATTCACCGCCAGCCGGTTACGGCATTATTCCGCCGTCCCTATTGCCCGGACTTTTGGCGGGTCGCGGATTTTGTTTTCAACAATTTTGATTTCATAGATTTTTCCTTAAAAATTTGGAAGATTTTTTTCTTGAAAAATAATTCAAAATTGTTTCATCTGTGATAAAAAATGGCTGTTTTATTATAAATTGTATAATTATTTATTTATTTATTGTCATAAATTAGTATTTGTTTTATTGAAAAAATAAACATATCAATATTATATCAATTTGTATTTTTTTATCATTTGAAAAAATTCTGATTCCGAAGCTACTCTATAAATGTATATGTATGTATATGGGAGGGAGGGGACATTTGGCAGTTTATTACACAAGTCCCCAAAGTCTTATTATAACGTTTTCTTATTCGTTGGCTTGACAACCTTGGGGACTTTTATTGACAGGGTGATTTATGTAGTTGTGAGAGCCACTGATTGTAATGTATATAAGGGGTAATTTTGTGTATCAACATCAGAGATTAGGGAGGGCATAATATAGCCTAAAACCACCTAGTATTAATCATTCCGCTTAGCAGTTAAACATAAAAACTACAAAAATATAAATGAATATTTTTTTTTTAAATCACGAAACCTTTTGATTATTTTAGCCGTCTTATACGTTAAAGCTGGGATCTAAAGGGATAAGATAATGGCCGTTTAACTGATATACATCCCAAATAATTATGATACACAAAATTAACCCTTCTGCAGAATTAAATTAGTAGTTTAACCGTTTTAACACTACTTAAGTTTGAAGGTGTTACTCTCCTCAATATTTACAAAATCTTCCTAGGACCTATGACTGAAACCACCCTTTGGTTTATAAAGATAAAATAGGTTAAAACCAGTAAGCGAATTACACAGGTCCTTAAAGTTTTATAACCACTTTATTCCTTTTTTTGCTCAAAACTTTGGGTACTTTTGTTGGATGTGTCAAACCATTAATTTAATCTAAATGCATAAGGGGTAGATAAAATAAAGAGAATCACAATTCCTTTAAAATAAATATATATAAATGTTTTTTGTTGTTACATGTTACTTACGGTTCAAGTAAATTGTAGAAATAAATCAGCTGTTTATCTCAAATAGCAGCTGAGAAAATTATGTGGAGGAAAGGAAATTGGGCTGTTTATTACACTAGTCCCCAAAGTCTTATTATAATGTTTTCCTATTCGTTGGCTTAACAACGTTGGTGACTTATGAATTTTGGTTGGTTAGTTTATTTAGTTTCAACCACTAATTGAAAACTACAGAAGGGATAATTTTGTGTCTCATCATTGGGGATGTACATCAATTTATCGTTCATTGTCTTATCCCTTTGGGTCCATGGAGAAAATCACACTTGCCCCATAGCGTTACGGACTGTTAGACAAACGGACAGAAATGTATATCTTCGCGAAAAAAAATATTTCCATTTTATAAAATCATAATTGCTCATTTGTGTTCAATTTTAGTTTAAATGAAATATTGTTGCTTGTATTAGGGCTGCTATAAAGACAAAGGATGATAAAATGATGTACATCCCCAATGATGATATGCAAACTTACCCCTTCTGTAGATTACAATTAGTGGTTGAAACGCTTGGACACTCAACTAAATGAATTAAAATCTAAGTCCCCAAGCTTGTTAAATAAACAAATAAGGAAACATTATTATAAAACTTTGGGGACTAGAGTAATAAACAGCCCATTGTTCCGCCTCTCTCTCTCTGGACATACAGACATCCTGTTACTTATCAAAGCTATGATTCTAATGGCGACATTAGATGTAAATTACACTGGTACCCAAAGTTTTATAACCATGTTGTCTTATTCTTTGTATCAAAAACTTTGGGTTAATTTAAAACAAGTAGTGTCAATATATTTTAGCGTCCAACAATTTTAGTATACAAAGGGGTTAATATTGTTTATAATCATTGGGGATGTATATTGATTTATTGTCTTATCCCTTAAGGGCAGTTGACTGTGGACTCAAAGTACCCAAAGTTTTATAACCACATTGTCTTATTTGTTGGCTTAAAAAACTTTGGGAACTTTTATTAAATACTAGTAGACGTGACCAAACTTTTTAATCTACTGTAAATCATTCTGGTACCCAAAGTTGTATAACCATGTTATACAAAAACGTTAAGTACTTGAATTTCATATTGTAGTGTTCAAACAGTTTTAATTTATTGTCCATTGTCTTATCCCTTTAGATCCCCACTAAGCAGGGAGGGAGGGGACATTGGGCTGTTTATTACACTAGTCCCCAAAGTCTTAAAATAACGTTTACTCATTCGTTAACTTAACAACCTTGGGGACTGTTATTGATTTTTGGTTGGTTGGTTCATGTAGTCAAATGTACAAACGTGTCAACCACAAATTGTAATCTACAAAAAGGGGGAAACTTGTGTATCATCATTGAGGTTGTACATCAAAATATCGGCCATTGTCTTATCCCTTTAGATCCCTGCTAATATACACGTATAGATGTCATATAAGTATATCTTTATTTAACTAGCTTTGGAAAGATATATAGCTTATTTAGTTATAATAGGGGGAAATTTTACCCTTTATAGCCGATACATTATTCTTATCTATAATACAAAGTAGTTTGATGGCTGTCCATCTGTCTGTCCCTTAAGATCTCAGTAACCACTGAACCGATTTTATCCTACTCTTCAGGGAATATACCTATTGGTCCTGTGGGGGTTTTAAGCTGGGTTAAACCCCCCCAAAAATGAAAATTTCCCTCTCCCAAAAAAAAAATTTCTGGGGAAACTACTTCACATAAATTGGCAGCACCAGAAATTCTTTATTTTTTTTATATTATCTCATGTAGCAAAGTCCCTAGGGGTGAAGTTGCTAGTTATATATTAAAGTGGTAAGCTTTTTTTGTCTGTAGCTAAGGATCTCCCAAACACCTGAGCTGATATGATTCTCCTTTAAGTAAAGCTTCTGATAGGTCCAGGAAAGGTTTTTGGCTATTTTAGGGGAAGATATCTCCAACATCCAAAAAAAATAACCCCCCTCCAAAAAAAAAAAATTTCTAAAATTCAAATTAGGGGTATCCCTCACAACTTAAGTGCCCCTTAGAGTCTTCTAGGGGTGTAGCTGCTAGTTATCCTTAGTGCATATACTAAAATTTATGCAAAGGGGGGGTGGATTGAAAAATACTCTCCCCACATCATCCAATACCCTTAAAACATCAGTTTTCTACAAATCAGATGTGTTTCAACCCCCCCTCCCTCCTCCTAAAAATTTCCTGGGAGATGAGGATTTATTTTGTCCCTCCTAAGTGAATCTCACAAATGAAATAATTCTTAATTTTTTTGGTGGGGGTAAGAATTTTTCAAAGAATAACCTTTTTTCATCAACCCTCCCCCCCCCCCCCCAAAAAAAATAGCTTTGACATCATTGTTGGAAGGGGGGGGGGAATAGATGCTAGTCCATTGAAATAAACCAGAAAATCAACTCTTCTATTGCAAAACATTTATCTGAAAGTTCTTTTAGTTTGTTTCCACCAATTTCATATAAAATTTAATAAAATTTATGTA
>NC_137274.1:6313988-6336488 GCF_053477335.1 Acartia tonsa
TGGTGATATATTCAACCAAATGAGCTCTTTATAGGGCCTACAAAGAAGGGGATACATTAAAAAACTTTTAACCTGAATAATGTTATTATAATAATAGATTGTTCAAATATGACATTGTTTGTGTCATTTCAGCCAAAAGTTTTTAAATTCATCCCTTATTTTTATAGGCACTACAAAGAGCTTCCACTGAAAAATATTTTAAAATAAATTAAAAGAATTTAGTTTCTCTAGTGAATTTATCAGTTACAAAAAGGAAGTCAACATACATATGTAGGATTCCACAAAAATCATGAATTTTGAAACTGGCAGAATAGATTTTAGAGCAAATTCTGTGTAAAAAATTATAGAAAGAAAGGACATTGAACCTTAAATTACACCAGTACCCAAAACTTCATATCATTGATGTTTGCTTTTAACTTTTATTTAATCTTGATTGGTGGTACAAATTGATAGAGTCTTTTTTTGGTAAAACTTGGGCCAGCTATCATTACCAACAGAGATAGACAGACAGACAAACACAAAGCTTCACAACTAGTTCTTGCTATTTATTTGAACCCAGGATGGTAGAACATGTTGAGCAATGTGCATACCATTACACGCAGATGATGCTCTGGATTCTCTAGATGATCTCTTTCAAATCGAAGGTGAATCCTGCCCTTACCTTGCTTCTTATCAGAGCTAATAGTGAAATAATTTAAAATTACCCTTCTACAGATTAAAATAATTTAAATTTTTTTTTGGAGTCTTTCACAAAAAGAAATAGGTTTCAGTAAAATAAACTTATTTCCCTAATTTTTTCAAAAACTAATGTTTTTTAATAATACTGGCCATTTCGCACCTAACTCTAGGGGCTTTGTCAAAAGAGGTAATTACATGCGGATGATGCTCTGGATTCTATAGATGATAACTTACAAATCGAAGGGTAATCCTGCCCTTATTAGAGCTAAAAGTGAAATTATTATAACTAGGGGGAATAAGACAATAAATTGATGTACGATTAAAAGATTTTTTAAAATAACCCTTTTACGGACTAAAATATATTTTTTATGTTTTTCATCCCTTTCAATTATACAAACCTAATAAAAGAAATAGGTTTTAGTAAAATAAACTTTTTCCCCTAAATTTTCAAAGCCTAATGATTTTTAATAATGTTAGTGGTTTCGTACCTAACCTCTAGGGGCTTTGTCAAGAGAGGTAATTCAGAAAAAAAATAAAGAAAATATTTTGGTACCAGAGGACTAGAAGATATATTCCCTGAAGAGTAGAGTCCAATTGGCTCAGTGGTTACCAAGATTTTAGGCTTCAGATGGACAGATGAATAGACGAATGGATGGAGGTATAAACATCAAGTTACTTTGTATCCCTATAATAAAGTAACAGGATGTTTGCGTGTCTGTGTGTTTGTACCAAAGGATCTCGCTAACTTCAACAGGGTAGTTTCTCGTAGGTCCTGGGAAGGTTTATAACAATTTTGGAGTAGGATACCACCACCCTTCCAAGAAAAATCGCGCCTAAAAAAATACCCCCCCAAATTTTTTTTTACTTTTTCTTCTTAAATCTAAAGTAAAAATTTTGGTTATTGAATTCAACTCTCCCCTTCTTAACCCATTAGTGCCGAGCGCCACTTTTATGGACCGATCGAGCTGAAAATCTCAGGGAAGCTTTATAATGGTAAAAACGGAATTCCAATTTTTTTGTTTTGCTCTAGTGGCGTGCACAGGAAAGTTGCAATAAAACCCGGTTCGGCGCGAGTAAAAAAACCTTGCGGCATTAATAACCGTTTTTGGCGTTTTTTGGTGCTTTCCCCCGGCATTAAAGCCCGTTTGCGACCTAAATACCCGGTTATTTGGCCCAAAAAATAAAAAATGTAATTTTTGAACGCCCAAAGTGAGATGAACACTTTTTAAAACTACGATACGATCCGTAATTGAAAACTACATAACCTCATGTAATTGATAGAGCTACAACTAACATACAAAACAATTTATATCACATTTAAGATTTTGGCTATAGGTACCACCCCTTTTTGGTTAATAAACCCGGTTTTTGTTGTTGTTGTAAAAAAGATCTATTAGTAAAACCGGGTAATGAAAATTTCAGACTTTCCCCCCATATGCCGAGCCGGGTCTATATAGAACGTAAAAAAACGATAAAAAAATCATATAAAAAATAATAATTTGAATAAAACGAATTCATAAATGAATGTAAATGCCAATAAACTTTAAATTTCACGAAAAAAATCACTAACTTTACTTCATAAACAAAAAAGTTAGGAGGGGTATTTTAAAATCACCTTGTTTTTCTTGGTTTTCAAATTTTGTTAAGCTATACCGGCAAACGGAAGTAAGCAAATCTGCCTGCTCCAGGGGGAAATGAAAACCAGGGTAGTAGAGGGGGGATTCATACTGAGAATGATGCAATCCTAAAACTGAGAACCGGTTTTTTTCGGTATTTTCTGGAACCGGGCGTTAAAAGCCGGTTCGTCACTAATGGGTTAAGTACACCCACAGGCCTCTAGGGGCGTAGCCACCAGTTTTAGATAAGAGAATTTTCAAAAATCAAATTTATCTTTTTAAGAGGTTCCCTAATAAAACTGATCACACACACAGACACACAAACTTACACACACACACACACACACATACACACACACCACACACACACACTCAAAGCTAACAAAGAACTGTAATTGATAACCCAAAGTTGAGTCAAGCAGCGCGCAAAGCAGGGGAGGGGAGGGAGGGGACATTGGACTGTAAATTACACTGGTACCCAAAGTTTAATAACAACGTTATCCTATTCGTTGGCTCAAGAACTTTGTGCAATTTTATTGAATTGTAATTGGTTGTTTTCTCAATTTTTCAACCAATAAATTTAACCTACAGAAGTGGTTAATTTTGTGAGTTTACATAAATTTATCGTCCATTGTCTTATCCCTTTATATTCCTGAATCAAATGGAGAAAAAAAATTGAAAGGAAATTTTTCACGGAGGGAGGGGACAATGGAATCGTATTCAGTCATCTAAAGGGATAAGACAATGGTCTTAAAATGATGTACATCCCCCATGTTGATACACAAAATTACCTCTTCTGTAGATTAAAGTTAAAAAGTTCGAACTATCAATTTATTGAACGAACCAATCAAAATACACAAAAGTCCCCAAAGTTGTTAGCTGACGAATAAGAAAATGTTATTATAAAAATTTGAGGACTAGTTTAATAAAAAGCCCAATGTCCCCTCTCTCATTGCACACGTATTATACACGAACACAGTAATAGTGTCTGACTGATTATGACGTAACAAAAAAAATTAGCCAATGAGAGGCCACTTTAAATTTTACCATTGGTCAATAACGGCCTCTCATTGGCTAATTTTTTTTGTTACGTCATAATCAGTCAGACACTATTACTGTGTTCATTATACACAGCTTTTCGCGGATAGTAGAATGAAAAATTGAATTCATTTTATTTTGCCCTGAGTGGTCGAAGGACAGGGGCAACAAAACTGGCATTAATTTTATGGTTTTTATCTAATTCGTGGAAAGCTTTTTGAGTGTGTGTGTGTAGCAAAGGATCTCGCTAACCGCTGAACCGATATGGTTCTCCTTTACAGTAAAGCTTCTCTCAAGTCCAGTGAAGGTTTATACCTCTTGAATCAACCACCTCCAATAATAAATTCTCCCCCCCCCCCCTACATAAAAAAAGAATTTTTTACTTTTTCTTTTCAAATTTTAAATTTTTCTTTAGAAACGTTTAGACAACGAATAAGGAAACGTGTTTAAAAACTTCTGATACTTTTCAACAAATAATTTTAACCAACTGAAGAGGTAAATTAATTTATCATAATATTTATCCCTTAAGATTCCAGGACAAAAGTACCCAAAGTTTTTGATGTAAAAACTTTTGGTACTTTGGTGCAATTAACATTCCAATGTCCCCTCCCTCCCTCCCTGTTTCACCAGCGGAAAAGTTAGGGGCAAAATATCTTCCTGGAAGGACCAAAAAGAGCGCCGAAAAAAAGGATAAAAAAATGCCACAGGCCAAAAAATAATTTTCTCCATCGCTTTGACCTAGTTTAAGTAGCGAAGCTACTCTATAATTCACTTTGTCTGTCTGTCCGTCTGTAACGCTATGACATCTGATTGTGAAGATCTCCTATACCAATGAGCAATTACTTAGTTCGTCGGTCCCGGAGAGAGTGAGAGAGGGGACAATGGGCTGTTTATTACACTAGTCTCCAAAGTTTTATAATAACGTTTTGGCTTAACAACAAATTTTGATTGGTTGGTGCATTAAGTTGAATGTTCAAACGTTTCAACCGCTAATCTAAATCTACAGAATGGGTTATTTTGTGTATCATCATTGGGGATGTACATAAATATATATCGACCATTGTCTTATCCCTTTAGATCCCTAGTTGGTACTCAATTTTTCGGTCCATTCGCTACTTGTGGATGTTGTCATCCTTCTTGCTTAATTGAACAAGAAGTATAATGTCCATAAGTTGCAAAGCAAGAGATTTTGATAATTAATGGCTTGCGAAACGGGGGTGTCAACTCCCTATTGTCATACTTGAGATGTTCAAATTGCATCTTCTGCCGTTATAACAGTGCCGTGGACTCAATAGAGAATGCCCTGGCCCTTAAACAGTCGCGACTTAAGGTAGTGCAAACAAAGGTTTGGTTGTCACTTAACCTATATTGGCCATTAGAGTTATAAGCTAAGCATCTCTATAATCAGTCCTAAAAATGTAAGTATGTCTTCAATATCCTGTATTTAATCGGTTTTACTTACAATTTTGTTTCGTTCGACTTTTATACATTTATATTCTAATTATTCAGTTCTGACACTATAAACATGTTAATGTTCGTTTGTCCTACCGTTTCATAGCTTCGCTTTTATGGATGTTGTTATCATTGTTAATTTGGTATCCAAATGACGAACAGACAGGCGAATGACCTTTTTAAATTTTAGCTTCGCTACCAAATGAAGGAAAGATTTAGTTGAAATTTGAAGACAAAGAGTTTTTTCAAATGATTCCAAAATTTATTTAATCTGAATATTTATATGTGTGTTAGGATCGTTCCTTTGACTCTGAGCCTTAAGTACCATGTATCTAAAGGGATAAGACAATGGCCGCTAAATTCATGTACATCCCCAATGTTATACACAAAATTATCACTGATATAGATTACAGTTAGTGGTTGAAATGTTTGGACTCTCAACTTAATGAGCCTATAACATGTAGCGCATCTGCTCGTTGTTCGAATCTTCGCCCAGCACCATGTCATAACTAAAGACCTAAAAAATGATTTCTACTGCTGTTATGTCAGGTGCGCAACATAAATATTAAAAGTAGGGGAATGCCTTGGTCCATTTACAGTTGCAACTTAATATAAAGTTTATTCAGAACGGTAGTTACAAAGGTTGTGCAATCAAAGGGTGTTGTCTGTTGGATGTTACTTAACCTAATATCCACAAGTGGGCATTAAAGTATTGCATCTCATTACAAGAGGATGATACCCTTGGGTTCTCTAGATGATCACTTGAAATCGAAGGAGATTCCTGCCCTAATTAGGTTATAGGTAAGATCGTATAAGCAATTGATTAAATAGTACTTGGATGTTATGCCGGATTTTCATGTTCTCTAATAAAGTTAAAATTGCAGCGGGCTTAACTAATGTTACTCCTCAACCACTCCCTTATCACCATCCCCTCCCATCCTACTGTATGAATGAAATGACCAATAAATAAGATCCTTAACTTAAATTGACAACAAATTTTGGGTATAGTCCCTTTTGTGGCAGCTCCTTATGAGGCGTTTCTTCATATTTTCACAGTAGCTTTTCTCCTATTTCTAGCCACTGCAGGGCCAATTTCCTAACCCTGCGGGGCAATCACCTAACCCAATATAACCTAACCTAACCTAAATTAACCTATTGAAAGCCATTTTGAAAATACAACAAATTGCCTCTTAAGGGGCGTTGCCACAAAAGAGATGCCTCAAAAGTCCTTTTGGAAAACAGTCTTTAGTGAGGGATTTTGTGTGTGTTATAAATGATTTATTCATCTTACTAGAAAAAATCATACATAAATGTATGGTTTAATCAGTGGGGGATTTTGTAATATTGAATTCTTAAGTACTAAATTGTACATTGGTTACAAAAATTAAAATTATTGAAAACACATTTTAAAACTATTTGTCGGGTAAAGTCCGGAAGAAAATTTACATGGATAGATACTACATCTGAGGTGGATTCTTTAAAAAAAAATAGGGTCCCTGCTTGCTGGTGAAGCAATATTGTTTTTGTAAAAAATCCTTCAAAATCACATAAAAAATATACAAAAAATTTATCAAAATCTTATGTTAATAACCCTTTTATAATTTTATTTAATTTTTGAAGATTTTTATGATATTTTGGAGGATTTTTCACAATTATTTTTGCATACCCAGCAAGCAGCAACCATAATTTTTTAGGAATCCACCTCAGGTCTCATTTAAGTTTACTTTACTACACTTGAAAAATATATTTAAGTTGATGAGAAAAAAGCTGAGAATGTCATACTGGCCTTCCATTGGTCAATTGAAACAAATAAGTGCCTGCCATTGGTAAATTAGTCTGTGTATTGGCCTATCATTGGTTATTTGTAATATATGACATCATTTTTTATTGGCACTATAAGCTGCTTTAGCTGAGGCTTGTTTCTGAAGCTTTTTATAGTGCCTATAAAAAATTACGTCATACTGGCCTTCTATTGGTCAATTAAAATGTATACTGGCCTGTCATTGGTAATTTAGTATGTGTATTGGCCTTATACTGGCTATAAAAAATTATGACATTCTGGCCTACTATTGGTCAATTAGTCTATGTATTTGCCTATCATTGGTCATTTGTATTGAATGAAGTCATTTTTTAAAGGCACTATAAAGAGATTTTGTTGGCATAGTCTCTTATAGAAGTGAATCAAGCAGTACAGTCAATCAAAAAAATCAACATGTAAAGTCATATAAATGAGGGAGATGAGAGAAGTGGGAAATAAAACCCCTAAAAAAAGATGAATAATCTCTCAGTTTAATGACGTCACATGTTGATTTTTCCTCTCACAAAAAGCAATATTAGCTTGGTTAATTTACTTACAGTTTTTGTCCAATAATTGATTCTATACATCAAATGAGGTGTAACGAGCCCTTGAGAAAGATCGGAGAGAGAGAGGGGACAATGGACTATTTACTTTGGACATTGGGACTGTAATTTACTGTGGTACCCAAAGTATTAAAACAGCATCTTATTAGACATTGGGGACTGTAAATTACTGTGGTACCCAAAGTATCATAACAGCATCTTATTAGACATTGGGGACTGTAAATTACTGTGGTACCCAAAGTATTATAACAGCATCTTATTAGACATTGGGGACTGTAAATTACTGTGGTACCCAAAGTATCATAACAGCATCTTATTAGACATTGGGGACTGTAAATTACTGTGGTACCCAAAGTATTATAACAGCATCTTATTAGACATTGGGGACTGTAAATTACTGTGGTACCCAAAGTATCATAACAGCATCTTATCAGACATTGGGGACTGTAATTTACTGTGGTACCCAAAGTATTATAACAGCATCTTATTAGACATTGGGGACTGTAAATTACTGTGGTACCCAAAGTATCATAACAGCATCTTATCAGACATTGGGGACTGTAATTTACTGTGGTACCCAAAGTATTATAATAGTATCTTATTGGACATTGGGGACTGTAAATTATGTGGTACCCAAAGTATCATAATAGCATCTTATTAGACATTGGGGATGTAAATTACTGTGGTACCCAAAGTATTATAACAACATTAGTGAGTTACACAACTGCATGAACCAACCAATAAAATTTAACAAAAGTACCTAAAGTTTTTAATCCAACAAATAAGAAAATACAATTACAAAACTTGTGTTTTTAACAGTCAAATGTCGCAGGAAGGGAGGTGACTTAGGGCTGTTAATTACACTGGTCTCCAAAGTTGTATGATAATGTTTTCTTATTCATTGGCTTGTCAACTTTGGGGCTTTAGTATATTTTGATTAGTCCGTTCGTTAAGTTGAGTGTTCAAACGTTTCAACGACTAATTTTAATCTACAGAAGGGGTAATTTTGCGTATCATCATTTGGGATGTATATCAATTCATCGTCCATTGTCTTATCCCTTTAGATCCCTGCAGATAGATAGACAGATATATTAGGGATCTAAAGGGATAAGACAATGGCCTAAAATTCTATGTACATTACCCAATGATGATACACAAAATTACCCCTACTGTGGACTGTAATTAGTGGTTGAAATGTTTGAAAACTCAACCAAATAATCAAATAATCAGAATTTAAAAGTCCCCAAAAGTTGTTAAGCAACCGAATAAGAAAATTTATCATAAAACTTTGGGGACTAGTGTAATAAACAGCCCATTGTCCCCTCTCTCTCTCTGTAGAATTAGATATATAATAAATAGATACCTACATTATCTTCATATAAAAGTAACAAGATGTCTGTTTGTGTATGTGTGTTATTTGTCTGTCTGTACCAAAGGATCTTGCTAACTGATGAACCTATATGGTTCTTCTTTTTAGATTCTCATTAATCCAGGGAAGGTTTAAAACTATTTTGGGGGAGTGTACAATAACCCTTCAAAGACAAATCGACCCAAAACAATATTTCTTCTAAAAACTAAAATTAACTTCCCAAAGTGCCCCTAGAGGCCTCAAGGGGGGGGCGTAGATACATAAATAGATACTCTAATACCGCGGGTAAAGATACTAATATTACTTTCCCAAAGGTGAAAATTGATACTTTTTAAAAGGGGGGGGGGGTCAGCTTGGAGGAGATTAAAGTGGTTTTATTATTTTAGAAGCGAAGCTCATCTTTGAACTCATATGTCCGTTAGTCTGTATGTCTGTTAATATTTGAAGAGGAGGGAGTAGGCTGAAAATAGCCTAAAACCACCCCGGGAGCTGTAATAAAAAGTAGGTAGCTAGATATTAAGCTACAGACAAAATAAAAACCTTACTGCTTTATATAATACTAGCGGCTACGCCCCTAGAGGCCTCTAGTGGCATTTTCAATGTTTGTTTTTATTTCAAATATGTGTTCAAGTCTCTACGTAGAAAAAAAATTGTTCTCGATTTTTTTGTGATTTCTCTTGGGAAGGTGGTGGTACCCTTCCCCAAAATAGTTATAAACCTTCCCGGGCCCTATGAGAAGCTACCCTGTAAAGGAGAACCCGATCGGTTCAGCGGTTAGCGAGATCCTTCGGTACAAACATACACACAAACACACATACATCCAGTTACTTTATTATAAGGACTAGCGGTTGCGCCCCTAGCATCAAGGGGCTTTATATTCAAAGGGATATGTAGAGGTCAGAAAAAATAGCCCAAAACCATACCCAGACTCATTCACAAGAGATAAAATAGCCTAAAACCATAGCAGGGCCTATCAGAAGCTACATTACAAAGGAGAACCCGATCGGTTCAGCGGTTAGCAAGATCCCTCGCTACAAACAAAAAAAAACTTACTGCTTTATATAATAGGATAATGTTAATTCAAATTTAATTATATTTTATGTCTTTGCTTCCAGGGAGGGAGTGGACATTGGGCTGTTTATTACACTAGTCCCCAAAGTTTTATCATAACATTTTCTTATTCGTTGGCTTATCAACCTTGGGGACTTTTATGTAATTTTGAATGGATGGTTCTTTTAGTTGAGTGTCCAAAAGTTTCAACCACTAATTGTAATCTACACAAAGGGTCATTTTGTATATGATCATTGGGGATGTACACATCAATTTATCGGCTATTGTCTTATCCCTTAAGATCTCTGCTATGCTTCGCTACTTATGGATGTTGTCATCCTTGTTTTTATGGGAAAGGGAAGATATTACAGGGATGTAGGGGACATTGAACTGTTTATTACACTAGTCTCCAAAGTTTTATAATAACGTTTTCTTATTCGTTGGCTTAACAACGTTGGGGACTTTTAATAAATTTTGATTGGTTGGTTTATTAAGTTAAGTGTCCATAAGCTTCAACCAATAATTGTAATCTACAGAAGGTTTAATTTTGTATGTCATCACTGGGAATAAAAATCAATTTATCGTCCATTGTCTTATCCCTTTATATCCCTGGGTGACCAATTAACACAATATCGTCAAAACTTTCCGAAATTTGATTCTTCATTTTTCATTAGTGTCGATGCTACTCTATATGAAGGGTTTGTCATTATGTCTGTATGTCCGTTTGTCGCACCGTTAGCATATTATTTTACTTTTAATACAAAGCTCAATTGCGTCCCTAGCACCTAGATGTAGGGGGAGTAAAATAATTGGATCATGGAAAGAAAACGAAGTTGCGGGTTTCGTCGTATTTTTACAGTAGCTTTTCTCCTATTTCTAGCCCCTGCGGGGGGGGGGGTCTAGCCCTGTGGGGCAATTATTAACTGTTACCTAACCTAAAATAACCTTTCAAAAGCTACTGTGAAAATACAATGAAACCCGCAACTACGTTTTCTTTCTATGACCCAAATAGTTTAAAACCATCCAGGGGCCCAAGAACGTTCAAGGGGGGATGGGATAAAGGGGTGATTACCCCCCCCCCCCTTATTTAAATAATTTACTCCTACCTTTTAGGAGGGGGTATTTACCCCTCCCAAACAATTTTGGGGGGGTAAATAATCCCCCTCCAAAAAAAAAATCTCTAACAAAAAAAATTTTGGCGCGCATTAGGTAGGTGCCTTTTTACATTATTTAATTACCCCCCAAAAAAATTTAACCGGCGGGTAAATTTTTTGGGGGGGGGTAAACAAAATTTACCCCTGCCAACAGATTTCAGAGGGGGTAATTACCCTCCCAAGCAAATTTTACCCCCGGGGTTAAAAATTTTGCAGTGGCCTATATATCTTTACTAAAATGGAGAACTAAATCAGTGCCTTTAGATATCTTAACGGACAAAAAATAAAATACTTACTACTTCAAATAAAAGTTTAAAAACTAGAATTGTCCTATCGATTTCAAACTTTGCACGATGATTCCTAAAAATGTTGGTTACGATTTAAGAAGCGTAGCATCTATATAATAGTTACCAGAAAGTCCTTACGACAATTTTTATATATTATAATTATCCTATTCATCTGATTTTTAGAATACTGATTCCTATTACAACAAGGGACAATGTCATAAGCGAAGCATTTCTATAATCAAGTCCTAAAAATATAAGTATGTCCTTAAACGGTATCTTGTATGTAAGCAGTTTTGCGACAAATGTACTTACAATTTATATTCTGCATATTCAGTTCTGACACATTTGAACTCGAAGATTTTTAAAAATAAATTCCTAGATTTTTTTATTTTAATATTAAAACCTCAAAACACTGAGAAAAAAATTTTAAAACCCGGAGATCTAAAGGGATAAGAGAATGGCCGATAAATTGATGCACATCCCAAATGATGATACACCAAATTACTTATTCTGCAGCATAAAAGAGCGTGTAGGACAATACGATAAATAACCTTTTTTGTTACTTATTTTCTTTTTTTCTATAAGTCGCCACTTTCTTTCCCTCCTAGTTTAGTGTCTGTAACCGGAGCAAAGGAGATCTCTCTCTCACTCTCTCTCTCTCTCTCTCTCACTCTCTCTCAATACCCCCCTCCCCTCATTCTTACTTAATTTAACCCCTCGGCCACCCCCCCCCCCTTTAAAATATGATTTTGACACCCCCCTAAAATAGTTACAAACCTTATTTCCCAGGACCTATGAGAAGCTTCACTACTAAAGAGAACAATATCGGTTCATCGGTTAGCCCTTCGGTACAAGTAGACAGAAAAACATCTTGATACTTAACATAAAGATATTTTTGAGCTTTACTTTATTTTATGTGGATGTTGTCATCCTTGTTAAAAGCGAAGCTTTTCTACAATAAGGTTCGATCTGTCCGTCCGTCCGTCAGTCCATAATGGTTAGCTCTTTTCGATAATTCAGCATGGTAAATTGTTCTATCGATTTAAAACTTTGCATGATGATTCCTGTAGTAGTCAGGTACAATTTAGAAAGCATAACAACTCTATTATCGTTACCAGAATGTCCGTACGTCCATTCTAAACATGTTGATTTTTAAACATCAAATTTTTATATGATATAAATATTCGATTGATCAGATTTTTGGAATACTGATTCCTAGGACAACAAAGTACAAAGTTATAAGCGAAGGATCTCTAAAATCAATTTATAGAAATGTAAGTATGTCCATAAACATTATCCTGTAACTCTACAAGTTATAATGTTAGTTTGTCCTACTTTATAGAGCTTCGCTTTATTATGGATGTTGTCATCCTTGTGTTTAAAAAAGATATCATTAATAAAGATTTAGATTTTAAATAAGATATTTTTCCTTTGAAATTTGAACAATGTCAACACAGGGATCTAAAGGGATAAGACAATGGCTGATAAATTGATGCACATCCCCAATGATGATACATAAAACTATCCCCAAAGTTTTGCGGTTTCGTTTTCTTATTCGTAACAATTTTGGGGACTTTTTATGAATTTTGATTTGATGTTCCATTTCGTTGAGTGTCCAAACGTTTCAACCACTAAATGTAAGGGGTAATTTTGTGTTATATGGGCCGTTTATTATGAACATTTTCTTATTTGTTGCCTTAACAACTGGACTTTTCAAGAATTGTGATCGGTTGGTTTATTTAATTAAATGTCTATACATTTCAACCACTAATTGTTATCTACAGAAGTGGTTATTTTGTGTATTAACATTGGGGATGTAATTCAATTTGTCGGCCATTGTCTTATCCCTTTAGATCCCTGATTGCTATAGCTATACGTTACAAATGGATGCATCCAAAATGTAGATATGCTTCGCTCTTATAACAAACAGGCGATAATAACCGAAAAGCTTATAATATCATCTCTACCCAGGGAGAGAGGGGACATTGGACTGTAAATTATATTGATACCCAAACCTTTCAAAATATGTTCTCTAATAATATTTTACAGCGAAGCTTTTCTATAATTAGGGTCGTTCCGTCCGTCCGTCCGTCCGTGACGGATAGTTCTTTTCGTTAATTTAGGCATGTTAGAATTGTCCTATCGATTTCAAACTTATCATGATGATTCCTATAGGAATTGGTCTGATTTTTGGAATACTGATTCCTAAGACAAAAAAGTACATTGTTATAAGCGAAGAATCTCTATGATCAAGTCCTAAAAATGTGAGTATGCCCTTAAACAATATCCTGTTATTTAAGCAGTTTTTCGACAGATCTACTTACAATTTTGTTTCGTTCGACTTTTATACATTTATATTCTGATTATTCAGTTCTGAAACTCTACAAGTGTTAATGTTAGTTTGTCCTTCCATTTCAGAGCTTCGCCTGTATGGATGTTGTCATCCTTGTTTAAATATTGTTTAATCTTGATTGTCTAAACTTTTCCATCAATAATTCTGATATCAAGGGGGGCTAATTTTGAATATCTTAATTAGGGGTATGTAAATCAATTTATCATCCATTGTCTTATCCCTTTAGATCCCTGTATATTATCATATATAGGCAGGCAGGGAGGGGGGGACATTGGACTGTTTATTACACTAGTCCCCAAAGTTTTATAATGGCGTTTTCTCTTCCGATCGCTGAACAGCTTCGAGAGGACTTTTATTGAATTTTGATTGGTTGGTTTATTAAGTTGAGTGTTTAATCGTTTCAACCACTAATTGTAATATACAGAAGGGGTGATTTTGTGTATCATCATTTGGGATGTAAATCAATTTATCAGCCATTGTCTTATCCCTTTAGATCGCCTACGAAATTATCATATATAGGTGTTAAATTGTAATTTGAGGAAATTGATTTTATTTATAAAGTAAAACAAAAGGGGGGGGGTGGGCTGTGAATTTTCATAAAGATTTTATTAAAAGCGAAGCTTTTCTATAATTAGGGTCCGTCCGTCAATCCGTAACGGATAGTTTTTTCGTTAATTTAGGCATGTTAAATTGTCCTATCGATTTTTTGCATGGTGATTTCTGTAGGAGTTATGTACGATTTAGAAAGCGTAGCAACTCTATAATCGTTACCAGAATTTCCATTTTAATTTTTAAATTTGAATGATCTGATTTTTAGATACTGATTCCTAGGACAACAAAGTACAAAATTATAAGCAAAGCATCTCTATAATCAAGTCCTTAAAATGTTAGTATGTCCTTAATCAGTATTCTGTATTTAAGAAGTTTTGCAACAAATTTACGTATAATCTTGTTAAAACTTATATATTTATATTTTGTATATTCAGTTCTGACACTCAACAAAAGTTAATGGTCGTCTGTCATACCGTTTAAGAGCTTCGCTTGTATGGATTTTGTCATCCTTGTTATATTTACAAAGTAAAACAGAGGGGGGGAGGGGAGAGGCGCTGAGAAGATTCTATTTTTGATTATAATTTCTTTAATTTTTGTGAGATTTTTTCTCATGTGTCTCATATTAATGAATCAGTGTGTGGGGGGGGGGTGGAGGGCGCAAATCCCCCTTATCAAAGCATCGAATGTCTGTTCTGTAAGGTGTCATTTAACCATTTCTCCTGAGAGAGAGTGGACAATGGGCTGTTTATTACACCAGTCCCCAAAGTTTAATAATTCGTTAGTGTAAAACCTAGGGGACTTTAAATGAATTTGATTGGTTGCTTCATTTAGTTGAGTGTTCAAACGTTACAACGACTAATTTTAATCTACGGAAGGGGTAAGTTTTTGTATCATCTTTAAGAATGTACATTAATTTGTCGGCTAATGTCTTATCTCTTCAGATCCTTGCCTTCTAATGGTGTATTCTGTATGCGAACGGAGGGGGGTTAAAATAGCCTAAAACCATGGAACTGTATAAAGTTTCCCTAATAAGCAGAATTCAATCAGATATGTATATAAGCAATGAGAGAAATCAAAGTTTGATACCCCCCCCCCCGACCCCCTTTAGTTAAAATTTTTGAAAAAAATAATAGTTATATAAGTATTAAAGACAGCTTTTCTGCGAATTCTAAAAAAAATTATAATATTAAAACGACCTGGGCTAACAAAACTGGTATTAGATTTAAGATTTTTATTTCAATATTTGTGGAAAATTGTCTGTTATACGATGCTGTACTTGGTATTTCAGTATGTGTCCGTGGAATAGGTTCTAATCCAGCGGATATTAATAGGTTTCGAAGCCATACTTGAAAAAAAATTCTAGCCCTTTTATTTATTTAATTCCGAAGGAAACATACATAAACGGATACGCCCCTAGGAGCCCTTGAGCGAACTTGAAGAAATTTTAAGGGGGAGGGGGGGGGGGAATCATTAAATTTTAATACGATTTTACCAACCGTGGCTCAATACGTCATCGGGAAGGTAATAGGTTCGAATCTTGGCCTGACACCGTAACATAACTAAAGACATTAAAAATGGTTTCTACTGCTGCTATGTCAGGTGCGCGACATAAATAATTATAATAGGGGGAATGCCTTGGCCCGCTAACTTGCTCAACTCATTACCATGCTCAGTTAGGGAACAAAAATCCATTGTATTTTAAATTTGTATTTGTATTTGAATCCAATTTTATTTTAGGGGTTTCCTTTCCCACCTCCCCTCTCATCCTTTACGTCACAAAGATAAAAAGTTAGACACTATTACTAGGTTCTCAGACAAAGGTGGTGCAATCAAAGGATTGGTTGTCTGTTGGATGTTACTTAACCTAATATCTTTGGGTGTTAGAGTATCGCATCCTATTACAAACGTATGATGCTCTGGATTCTCTAGATGATCACATGAAAATCGAAGGAGAATCTCTTGCGAGGTGAGGTAAGGTATAAACTTTCACTGGACCTATAAGAAGCATCACTGTTAAGGATTAATGCATCGATATCCTTTGCTACAGACAGACAGACATCCTGTTACTTTTATATAATGATAACGATAAGTATATTTTTTAGTAGCGAAGCTACTCTATAATCTACTTTGGCCGCCCGTCAGTTTGGAACACTAAATGTAAATGTAATTTTCTCGGCTTCTATTTCATATAGACAGCTTAATTTTTTAGTGAAGATTCCTTAAACCTATGCGCATTTAGCTTTGACCAGGGATCTAAAGGGATAAGCCAATGGCCGATAAATTGATGTACATCCCTAAAGTTAATACACAAAATTGCCCCTTCTGTAGATTACAATAAATGGTTGAATCTTTGGGACACTTATCTTAATAAACCAGCCAATCCAAATTCTTTCAAAGTCTCCAAGCCAATGAAAACGAAAACATTATTATAAAAACTTTTGAAACTAGTGTAATAAACAGTCCGTTGTCCCCGCTCTGGTATGTTTAAAAAGTAATATTTCAACTATGCTTTAACATTTAGGACAAATGTCTTGCAATCAAAGGGTTGGTAGTCTTAACCAGACGTAAAAACATAACCTATTTATAAAGTAACTTAACTACTAAAAATAAACAACAAAAAATTTTGCAAATTTTATTTAACTATAAATAACAATTAAAATGATGATAACAATAAAACACAATTATAGAAAAAATAATTTTTAACAAAAATTGCTAAAAATCTATTTCAAAAAATATTTTTTATTTTATTTTACATATTTTGGTATTTTGCGAGTGGGTTATATAATCCCCCCCCCCCCCCCCCCATATCTTTTTAACTTTTGCCCCTATAGGGGCTTTAACCTTATATACCTAACCTAATAAAAAAAAGTTTCTTTTAAAACATATGAATCTAAATAAAATAATTATAGGTCCTAGAAATTCTAGTCATTTTTCTAAACCAAACCTAATCTAAAACTTATAAAAGGAAGGGGGGGGGGATAGCCCACTCGCATCAAGAAATAACATATTTGGCATCTAGTATCACAGTTATTTATGAAAGACAGTCTTTTTTTTAAAACAAGGGCTCGGCAGCCGCGCCTCAGCCGCGCCTCAGCCGCGTGTCAGCCGCGCACCAGCCGCGTGTAAGCCTCAGGGAAATCAACATTTTATAACAATATAAAAATCAGCTAAAAGTCTAAATATAGCAATCAAGTGATTTAAAGGGATAAGACAATGGCCGATAAATTGATGAACATCCCCAATGATAATACACAAAATCACTCCTTATGTAGATTAAAATTAGTGGTTGAAACGTTTTAACACTAAACTTAATGAATCAACCAATCAAAAGTCCCCAAAGTTATTAAGCCAACGAAAAAGAAAACGCAATCATAAAAAATTTGAGAGACTAGTGTAATAAACAGCCCATTGTCCTCTCTCTCTCTGTGATAGCAATACCTTTATTCATAGAATCCAAATTTGATTTTTGAGGCTTACGCGCGGCTAACATGCGGCTGCCGAGCACTGTTTTTTAACAAAATAGGAATGGGACAATGGGAAAAAATCAATCTCCACACCAAAATTATTTTGGGAGAAGGGAAAATTTTGGGTACCATTTTCCTCTCAACTTCCTTGTAGCTGGACAAAGTGTTTAAAAAATCAGCTATGTGACGTCATAAAAATGAGTAAGATGAGAGGAGAAGTGAGAAAGCAAACCCCTAAAAAAGAGAAGGATAATCACCCATTTCTATGACGTCACATGGCTGATTTTTTAGACACTTCCAGCTTTTTAAAGAAACATATTTGTCAACATTATATGGCATTTAACCTAAACTTTAGAATAAATTTTAAGAAAATATAATTAAACCCAGCAAATCTGACAACTTCGGGATGATTCCTGAGATTTTAAAAGACAAAGTAAACTTATGTGAAAACCTAATGATGATTAACAAAATTAACCCCTTTTCTTGGTTTAAAATTAAGATAAATATATAAAAGCACCCAATAAAACTTTGGGTACCAGTGATTTTATTTTCCTATTTTCTTTAGCCGCGCTGTTGAAAAGAAATATACTATACAGAAATCACTTATAAAATGACTATTCTATAAAGGCTTTTTAATAAAAAGCCCGTTTAAAAAAATTATAAATTGTCTTTTTTATGTAATCTTCAAAAACAAAATCCGCGGCCAGCTAAAATTCCGGGAAGAAGTGAGGGCGGTATCATGTGGTGGGGGCGGGGTTGTCCGCCGTTGCCTCCAGCCGCAAGCGCGGCGGCCGCTGGTCCTGCAGCTCCGTTGCGCACCGCATTCTGGTACAACTCTGACTCGGCCAGCCGTTTAGCCTTGGCCCGCCGATTCTGAAACCAAATCTTGACCTGTGTCTCGGTGAGTTTTAACTTTTCGGCAAATTCAGCCCGCTCCGCAATTGTAAGATAACTTTTGGCCGCAAATTTTGTCTCCAGCTGCCGCAGCTGGTCGGTGGTGAAGGGCGTGCGCGGGCTGCGGTCGGAGCGGTGTTTCCGCAGCGTGCACTTTAGCGGCAGCTGCGGTAAAGACATGCCAGCGCCGCTGGCTTGTGTGGTTTGTGGAAGAGCAGGGTTTGTAGAGAATTGCGGCAGCTGTGGCTGAGGCGGTCGCAGCAGCGGCGATTGGCCCATCACTGGTGGTTGTTGGAGGGTTGGTCGTATATTGTGTGGAGAACTGCCAGCATTAGACGCGGCGGCTGCGGCCGCAGCCGCTGAAGAATGAAGCCGCGCAAGCAGTTGGTAGTGAAGGAGTGGCGACATGAACGGTGGGATATCAGCAGCAGGCGGGAAACCGCCGCCGCCTAAAGCGGCTAAACTGTTGGGCGGGAAATGTGGAAAATTATCTGATTCTGACAGGGAGCTTGGCGGCGACGCACTTTGCGGCCGCTCAAGTTTGACAGGGCTCAAACCGGCTGCCATATTACCGCCGCTACCGCTCATTTGACCGGCGGAGGAATTATGATCGCTGCAGTCTGTCTCACTGCCGCTGTTTTCATCATCATCATTATAAAACTGCCGCGGCAGCGGATCATCCCGCCTCACTTTCAGCCCGCCAAAATCATCCGCCGAATCGTCAAGTTCCTCTTTGATGTGGCTATCAGCAGCGGCGGTAACGTTATTATGATGGCGGGAGGCTGAAAGTAGAATTGATTCTATGCCAAAAGTCAGCCGTTTCTTCAAATCACCGCCAATTAATGTGGACTCCATCTTATTATATTATATTTCTAACTTTCTAATGTTTTTTATATTTTATAACAAAATTAAATTTAACTAATAATAATAGAATATTAAAATAAAATCTATTATGGGTTTACATTTAATTCAACTAAATGTATTTTCTGTGTATTTAGTCGCGCGACGGTTGACATATAACTTAATGAAATTTAACTAAGTTTTGGGGAATTTGCGCGCGGAGCGCCTCTCCCCCCCCCCCCCTCCACCCCCGGCCTCGTTTCCTGCATTTTCCCCCCCTATAACCCCCCCCCCCCCCCCGGATGAGGGTGGCGTGCCAAAGTCAAACTATGGGTAAACTCCCAACGCCTAGAGGAGTCACAATTAAGCATCGCTACACACAATAGTAGAGGTAGTAAATGAGAATAGAGATTTACTTTTTCTTCACAGGGATCTAAAGGGATAAGACAATGGCTTATCAATTTTTGATGATACCCAAAATTACTCCTTTAGTAGATTACACTTCGTGGTTGAAAAGTTTGAATATGCAACTTAATAATCCAACCAATAAAAATTCAATATAGTCCCCAAAGCTGTTGACCCAACAAATAAGAAAATGTTACGATAAAACTTTGTGGATCAGTGTAAAAAACAGCCCAATGTCCCTTCCCTCCCTGACTTTTTCAAGATAAAAACAGCTATTTATCCCCCAAGAGAATTTTCGCGTATAGTCCCTTTCATGACAACACCTCTTAAGAGGCGTTTCTTCTTATGTTCACAGTAGCTTTTCTCCTATTTCTAGCCACAGCCGGGGGGTCTAACCCTGTGAGGCCAATTGCCTAACCTAACTTAACCTAAGATATCCTTTCAAAAGCTATTGTGAATTACAAAAAAAACCGCAACTTTGTTTCCTTCGCATGACTCAATACTTTTCTCTGGCCATGTTTGTATTCTTTAATGTAATATGACAATCAAATTGTTCATACAAATTTCCTAATTTATATATAAAAATTAAATTTTTTTAAATTTAAAAAAGGGATCAAGCCAAGCATAGTGTGCTTAACACAACACATAAAGCAGACTGTGTTAATATTTTAACAAGTAAAGCAGAGTGTGCCAATATTTAATATGTAAAGCAGATTATGCCAATATTTCATCAAACAAAGCAGCATGACAAAAAATGTTTGAAAAAGTTGAAATAAAGTTTTTCCAATTTATTTGCCAAAAGACACAATTTTATTTAAGTCAACCTAAAAATTTACATCTTAATGTACACAACATATATGAACTAGCAGCTGTGCCCTAGCATCTAGGGGCTCTCTATTTTAAGTGGTACCAAAGGTGCGTACATAAAATAGCCCAAAATAAAGCAGAGTAGGCTAATATTCCTCCAAGTAAAGCAGAGTGTGCCAAAACTGGGCATTGGCGTACTCTGCTTTACTTGACAAAAAAAAACATTTAACATTTTATAATAACATTTTCTTACTCATTGGCTTAACAACTTTGGTTGAATTTTGATTGTTTGGTTCATTAAGTTGCAGGGATGGAGCGGTCATAGTCCCCAAAGTTTTATATTAATATTTTTTATCATTGGCTTAACAAATTTGGGGACTTTTAATGAATTTTGATGGTTGATTCATTAAGTTGAGTGTCCAAACCTTTCAACCAATAATTGTAATCTAAAGAAGCGGGAATTTTGTGTTTCATCATTAAAGATGTATATCAATATATAGGCCATTGTCTTATCCCTTTAGATCCCTACATTTGTTTACATTATTCAAATTTGGTATTAATAAAAACTATTCAAATATTGATATATTATAAGTCGGATCATGGAAAGAAAATGATTTAGCAGGTTTCATCATATTTTCACAGTAACTTTAAAGAGGTTCTTTTAGATTAGTTTAGGTTAGGTAAATGTTAATGATTGCCCCGCATGGTTAGAGCCCCCCACAGGATCTAGAAAGAGGAGAAATGCTAGTATGAAATTACAACAAAATCTGCTACTTTGTTTTCTTTCCACGATCCTACAGGGCTAGTGACATTTTAACCACATATCATTATATAAAAGTAACAGGATATGTGTCTATCTATGATATGGTTCTTCTTTTCAGTATTGGTAGGGAGGTTCAAATCGCCCCTATCAAAAAACTTTCCATAACTAACAAAACTTATTAATTTGTTCCCCTCTTCACACCTCCACCCACTCAAGTGCTCCTAGAGACTTCTGTATCCTATAATATAAAGTAGTAAGGTTATTTTGTCTGTAGCTTAAGATTTCTATAGAAAATGAACCGATTGGGTTTTCCATTTTAGGTAGGCTTCACATAGATCCTAGAATGGTTTTAGGCTAATTTGCATTTAAGATTTAACTCTTCAATTGGTTTTAGGCTATTTATCTACCCTTCCCTTCTAGATGCTAGTTTTTTATATAGTATAACACCATTTATGTAATATTATTTTAGTTAAACCAAAATTTCATGTTTTTTATAAAAAAATTCAAGGATTTTTAAAAAAATTTGAGATTTTAATTGTTTTTATTCATATATAATTGTTATAAAAATATATAAAAACATAAAAAACATTAAAATTAGAAAAAAACATGAAAATTTTTACATTTTTACATTTTTGTTTGGAGTTGGGGGTGTCCCACCCCCAAGAAAATAGCTTAAAACCACCACAGGACCAATAGGTTTATACCCTAAAGAGTAGAATTCAATCGTTTCAGTGGTTACCGAGATCTTAAGGGACAGACATGCGGCCAGACAGACAGACGGACGGATGGACTGACATCATTCTACTTTGTATTATAGATATTGGGGTGAATTCGCTCCCACCTCCACAAATTCCCCCCATTAAGTGCCCCTAGAGGCTTCTGTATTTTATTATAGTAAAACATCATTTTTAAATTCTATTTTATTTATATTTAAATTAAAGTTTCAAGCTTTATCAATCTTCAATAAAAACTTCAGATTTTTACAAAATAATTTAGAGGATTTTTTAAAAATTTTTAGGAGATTTTTCTTCATGAATATTTATTACTTCTATTTTTGTTAGCCGCACACATGCAGTGAGAGAGAGAGAGAGAGAGAGAGAGAGGGAGAGGAAGAGAGAGAGAGTTAAAATGTGTTAAGCATTCAAATAATCATTAGGAGATAATAGTTAGAGAGAGAGAGAGAGAGAGATAGAGAGAGAGAGAGAGAGAGAGAGAGTGAGAGAGAGTGAGAGAAGGGGAGAGTTAGGTTAACTAAGAGGTTAAACGTTTACATTAATTAGAGGGTGATGGCGAGAGAGAGAGAGATAGAGAGAGGGAAAAAAAACAAGAATGACAACATCCATAAGTAGTGAAGCTTATAAATATGTAAAAATAACCAAAAACATTTATTTAAATCACGGGAATCATTTTCAGATCA
>NC_137274.1:6343988-6361488 GCF_053477335.1 Acartia tonsa
GTCTATCTATCTATATATCTGTCTATCTATATGTCTGTCTATCTATCTGTTGATATATTTATTAATTCATCTATCTGTCTATCTATCTATCTATTAATATGTCTATATAACTATATCATTTTCTTAATCATTGACTTAACTACTTTGGGGGCTTTAATAAATTTTGGTTTATTAATTCAAGTGTTCAAATGTTTTAACCACTTATTTTAATCAACAGAAGGGGTAATTGGGGCAATACATAAATTTATCGGCTATTGTCTTATCCCTTTAGATCCCTGTCAATTATGGCCCATTTTCGCAATATGGCCGTTTTTTTCTGTCCCCCGCAGTAATTTTATCTTAGGTGAACAATTTAAGAAAATTTGGGGGTTGGAAAGTCAACAACCAACAAATATACTTTGTAAGGTTATTAGCAGCTATGCCCCCTAGAAGCCTTTAGGGGCAATAAAGGTAGGAGGAGGAACAGTAGATTTTCAATTTGAGATTTAAAAAGAAAAATTTGAAAAAAGATTTGTTTTGGGTATATTTTTTTAAGGGGGGATATAACCTTCTCTAAAATAGTTAAAAACCTTCCCTGGACCCATTAGAATCCTCTTTGTAAATAAAAACCATATCCATTTTGCGTTTAGTGAGATCCTTTGCTACAGATTTGCGGTTTTGACACAACAATGAGATACTAAATTATAGATATTATAAAATTCCATATTGCTTTGAAACCAATTAACATCCTGTTGATTAGAGCTGGTTCTCATCCATACTGAAAAATTATGTCTAGCATAGTATTATATCCAATTTTTCTCATTTTTATGATTTTCTCCCCCTACCAAAATTCCATCTATTGAGTGTGAAAAACTGGTGGCAACGTTGGACGCCACCAAATTGTAATAGAGACCTTTCCCACCAATATTGTTATCCTTTTCAGTTCAGGTCCTAGGATGATTTATAGCTATTTTGGGGGAGGGTATCACCTCTATCCCAAGAAAAATCACCCACCAAAAATAGTGACTCCCCCTCCATTAAAAAAAATGATTATACTTTTTCTTTTTCAACTGAAATTGAGAATGGACTGAAAATGTCAAAATTCCATATATTGGGTGTAAAACAACTGGTGGCAACATTGGACGCCACCAAATTGTAATAGGGACCTTTCCCACGTCCTTTCTATCTTTCTTTTCTTTGTTATGATAACAGTTAATCTGCTCTATAACTCACTTTGTCCGTTTGTCTATTTCATTAGGAATTTTGTGCTTCGCCACTTATGGATGTTGTCATCCTTGTTATTTTTAAAACTGAAATTGAACTGACACACATTCTATTACTTTTATGTATGGATTGTTTTTGTAACTGACAAAATTACATCTATTGGGTGTAAAACAAGTGGTGGTGACGTTGGACGCCTCCAAATTGTAATAGAGACCTTTCCCACGCCACTTTGGAAAATTGGTTGTCACACTTCTCAACTTTTCTTCAAGATTTTGTAGACAGGTAGCTAGATTTATATAATCCCCAAAGTTTTATAATAATGTTTTCTTATTCGTTGGCTTAACAACATTGGGGACTTTTGTTGTATTTAGATTAGTTTATTTTTTAAGTTGTGTGTCCGAACATTCTAACCATTAATTATATCTAGAGAAGGGTTAATTTTGTGTATCATAATTGGGGATGTACATCAATTTATCGGTCATTGTCTTATCCCTTTAGATTTGTGGTCTATATTAACTATAGCAGATGATTAGCAGTTTATAAAACTTTGGGTACCAGTTTATGAATCTTTGAGTACCAGTTTATAAAACTTTGGGTACCAGTTTATAAATCTTTGGGTACCAGTTTATGAATCTTTGGGTACCAGTTTATAAAACTTTGGGGACCAATTTATAAAACTTTGGGTACCAGTTTATGAATCTTTGGGGACCAGTTTATGAATCTTTGGTTACCAATTTATAAAACTTTGGGTACCAGTTTATGAATCTTTGGGTACCAGTTTATGAATCTTTGGGGACCAGTTTAATAAACTTTGGGTACCAAATGTGCCCTTTTCTTCCTGGCTACTTTTATATACAACCCTGAGTTGAAGTTTGTCTTTTAATCTTTATTACCGCCATGGTAACTTTTCCAGTATGGCTTCGAAACCGATTGATATCCGGTGGATTAGAATCGGTTCTCATACATACGGAGAAAGCATGTGTAGCATCGAATTACAGACAATTTTCTTTGATTATTAAAATAAAAATCATATATACGGCATGTCTGGGCTAACATAACTGGGTTAAATCTTATTTTTTATTTTAATATCCGTGGAAAGCTGTCTATAATACGATGTGATAAATAACTATGGTATAAGTATATTAGAAGTATAATTACAGCTCTTGTTAGTGTGTTATTAAGCTGTAATTATTATATGCTGATTTTTTTGGAACCCGCCCCAAATTGGCTACTAGCTAGCTACTGCATAGATTTCAAGAATCTAAAGGGATAAGACAATGGCCAATAAATTAATGTACATCCCCAATGATGATAAACAAAAACAATCTTTCTGTAGATTAGAATTATTGGTGAAAAAGTTTGGACACCACTAGTTTTGAACTAACGAATAAAAGTACCCAAAGTTTTTGAGCCAACAAATAAGATAAAACTTTGGGTACTAATATAGTTTACAGTCCAATGTCCTCTCCCTCCCTCTACTGTTACAATCATTGCAGAGAGGGAGGGGACATTGGACTGTTAATTACACTAGTACCCAAAGTTTTATAATCTGATTCATTGGGTACTTTCTTAGATTAGATTTAAGATAAAATTTCTTTCTCGTATTCATTCGAATCCGTTGGATAGGAACCGGTTCTCATCCATACGAAAAAACTATGTCTAGCATCGTATTATATCCAGCTTTCTACAAATATAAAAATTACAGTTTTTTTAGCATGTGCCTTCGGCACCTCGGATTGTACATTCTATATCCGCGAAAAGCTGTTTATATAACAATGCGAGAAACAACTATTATCAAATTTATTCTAGAGAAAATGTAACTTTATTTATCATCATTGGGGAATGTAAATTAATTTATCGTCCATTGTCTTATCCCTTAGATCCCTGAGATATATATTGACATCTTAATGATAAGGCTACTTGGACTCAGGGTTTTAAAGGGATAAGACAATGGCCGATAAATTGATGTACATCTCCAATAATGATACACAAAATATTACCTTCTGTAGATTACATTTAGTTGTTGAAACAACAACCAATCAAAGTCCCCAAAGTTGTTAAGCCAACAAATAAGAAAACGTTACTGTAAAACTTTGGGGACTAGTGTAATAAACAGCCCAATGGCCCCTCCCTCCCTCCCTGACTTGGACTGTTATGGATATCTATTATCTATCCAATTATCTATCTATATATCTTAATACAAGAGAGAGAGGACAGTGCCAGGGATCTAAAGGGATAAGACAATGGCCGATAAATTGTTGTACATCCCCAATGTTAAAACACAAAATTATCCCTTTCTGTAGATTAAAATTAGTGGTTGAAACATATTGACACTCAACTTTATGAACCAACCAATCAAAATTCATTAAAAGTCTCTAAAGTTATCTTAATGATAAGGCTACTCTTATGGATATCTATTATCTATCTACTAGCGGCTTGGCCCCTAGCCTCTAGGGGCTTTTTCCCCAAGAGGTTTGATCAACCTAATTTTTCGTATTTTAGATTTAAAAAAATTATTTTTTTAAAATTTATTTTTGGGGGAGGATTTTTTTACGGGGGCAGTCGACCCCCCAAGAATATAGCCTAAAACCATCACAGGACTAGTAGGAATATTTCCTGAAGAGTAGAGCCAATCGGTTCAGTTGTTACCGAGATCTTAAGGGACGGACAGACAGACAGACAGACATCATTCTACTTGGTATTATAGACTAGCGGTTTCGCCCCAAGCCTCTAGGGGCTTTTTCCCCAAGAGGTTTGATCAACCTAATTTTTCGTATTTTAGATTTTAAAAAATTATTTTTTTAAAATTTATTTTTGGGGGAGGATTTTTTTACGGGGGCAGTCGACCCCCCAAGAATATAGCCTAAAACCATCACAGGACTAGTAGGAATATTTCCTGAAGAGTAGAGCCAATCGGTTCAGTTGTTACCGAGATCTTAAGGGACGGACAGACAGACAGACATCATTCTACTTGGTATTATAGACTAGCGGTTTCGCCCCAAGCCTCTAGGGGCTTTTTCCCCAAGAGGTTTGATCAACCTAATTTTTCGTATTTTAGATTTAAGAGATATTTTTTAAAATTTATTTGGGGGAGATTTTTTTGGCGGGGGTAGTCGACCTCCCAAGAATATAGCTTAAAACCATCACAGGACTAGTAGGAATATTTCCTGAAGAGTAGAGCCCAATCGGTAAAGTGGTTACCGAGATCTTAAGGGACGGACAGACAGACAGACGGACAGACGGACAGACAGACAGACAGAAAGACAGACAGAAAGACAGACAGACAGACAGACGGACAGACGGACAGACATCATTCTACTTTGTCTATCTATATATATCTAAATACAGAGAGAGAGAAGGGACAGAGGGCTGTTTATCACACGTGTCCACAATGTTGTATCATAACGTTTTCTTATTCTTATGAAGGGGGGATATGGGTACCCTAAGTTTTGTAATTTGGTGTTTTTCACAAAATCCCTCCGGGTCAATTTTGAACAGGAAAGAGTCATACTAGAGGGGTCTGAACATCAAGCCCATTGAGACCTTTTAGAAACTGAAAAAAAATTGGACCCGCCAATGACTGTTTTGACCGTTATTGACCGTTAAACGTAGCGATTTTCGGTTTATCGGCCAAAACTCATGCAACGAGTCGTTTTTTCGGGATTGACATACAAAAGCAAGTATGTCCAACTTTTTGAGACGGACATTTCTTTATTTATGCATTATCTGCCTCGGGCTGACTGTTTGGCCGTTACGCGCCGCCGAAGGCGCCATTTTTTACTTTTTAAATTAAAAAATCGGTTTTTGCCCCTTTAGGAGGTGACGGAGTCGTTTTAGCGACTCATGAAATTTCTTCAATAATATTCAACTTTTTGAGGCGGACATTTCTTTACTTATACATTATTCACCTCCACCGTTTGGCCGTTATTTGCCGCCGAAATCACAATTTTCTATCTATCTATATATGTAATTTATAATAACTATCAAATATTATCGGATAATTAGATCACATCAAAATTTGTTATAAAAAGTAAAAAATCAACATGTTTAAAATAGACGTACGGACATTCTTGTATAGAGTTGCTACGCTATCTAAATCGTACTTAACTACTACAGGAATCACCATGCAAAGTTTGAAATCAAGAGAACAATTCTAATATGCCTAAATAAACGAAAAAAGCTATCCGTCTCTGACGTACCGACGGACGGATGGACCGACCCTAATTATAGAAAAGCTTCGCTTTTAAAAAGCATACGCAGATCCTTTATAGTAACTATCATATATTATCTCGCTAACCACTGAACCGACGAGGTTGTGCTTCTTAGGGAATGTACCTGTGTTGGTTTTAGGCTATTATTCTGGGAGTTGGGATGAACTCTAACTAAAAATATTTAATATCCCCAAAAAATGGTGAAAAAAATATAAAAATAATATTGACCTCATTTATTGGTCAGTATTTTCATCCAGTGTGGGAAGGGGGGGCGGGGGGTGGAAGGTAAAGTTATTTTAGCCAGCTGTGCGAGCATAACTTTATCAGAGTACATGAAAATCTGGTGCAACATCCAAGTAATATTATATCGATTATAAAATCTCTTAGCAGGGGACCTTGAAATTTGACACATTATAAAACTAAAATAGTTGAGCTGTAACATAATACAACATGTTTTATTTCGTTATGTATCGCAGTAGCAAGATAAATAGAACATTTTTTTATGGGGGGATCCTGAAATTTGAGACATATTTGGTTTTTTTTTGTATATTGGGAGATATTTTACTACTTCTACTCTGAATTTAGTTATAAAATGTTTCACTAGAGGTAGCTATCTTGTTAATCTCACACTATTATGATTCCAATATAAACAATGTCGTTTATTTTATCATTGATAATGTTTTATATTTTAATATTTTTTTAATTAAATTTATTTGTTATTGGTAATACTCATATTTAGAACTAAAACATTTCAATAAAATATATAATCTATTTATTGTTATAAAAACAAATAATCAGGTTAACCATTAAATTCCTGTCAAAAACGTTTGCAGCTTATTTTCTTTCTGAAAGTTCATGTGAACTAAATTACGCTTTTGTATCTAAGTCATTATTAGATTTATATCTATCTACCTATTTGTGGCATTAAGGATGCTGAAATAATCACACATTTAATTTTTCCTTTTTATGGATGTTGTCATCTCTTTTTATATATACTAGCGGCTTCGCCCCTAGCCTCTAGGGGCTTTGCCCCAAGAGGAGATAAAAAAAATTAAGGCGAAATTCGTTAAAGGACCAAGGAAATCTAAAGCAAAAAAAAAAAAAAAAAAAAATGGGGGGGGGGATTTTTTTGTTTTTGGGGGATTGGGGGTGTCCCACCCCCCAAGAAAATAGCTTAAAACCACCACAGGACCAATAGGTATATACCCTGAAGAGTAGAATCCGATCGGTTCAGTGGTTACCGAGATCTTAAGGGACAGACAGACAGACGGACAGACAGACATCGTTCTACTTTGTATTATAGATACTAGCGGTTACGCCCCTTATAAGCCTCTAGGCGTAATTAATGTGGTAGATACCCTCCCCAAAATTGCTAAAAACCTTGCCTGGACCCATAAGAAGCTTTACTGTAAAGGAGAACTATATCGGTTAAGCGGTTAGCGAGATCCTTCGGGACAGACCAAAAATACTTTATATAATAGGATAATTTTTTTACTGGGAGGGAGAATACATTGGGCTATAAATTATAATTATACCAAAAAGTTTCGTATCCTCATTACCTTATTCGTTGGCGCAAAACTTTTGATGATTGGTTCCAAACTTTTCAACCAATAACTTGAATCTACAAAAGGGGTAATTTTATTTATCCTCATTGGGGATGAACATCAATTTATCGTCCACTTTCTTATAAACCTATTATCTAAAGGGATAAATTGTTGTACATCCCAAATACACCAATTTAGCCCTTCTTTAGATTGAAACGATTGCGCACTCAACTTGATGGACCAACCAATCAAAATTCAAAAGTCCAAAAAGTTGATAACCAACGAATAAGAAAATGTTATTGTAAAACTTTGGCGACTAATGTAATAAACAGCACACTGTTCCCGCCCTCTCCTATATTTCAGCACTCTTAGTTGTACATCTCCAATTATGATACAAAAAAAGTAACCCTTATTTGGATTAAAATTAGTGGTTGAATCGTTTAAACATCAACTTAATGAATCAACAAATCAAAATTCACAAAAGTCTCCAAAGTTAAGCCATCGCACACTGGTCCGAAAACGGAGATTTGGGTCAACAATTCGTTTTTAGCCGTTTTTTGGCCGATTTTATTGCCCAATACGGCAAATTGGGGGTTTTAGGGGTCAGGGAGTCCATTTACCTCAAAGGTCAAAGACCTTTAAAATGACCTTTAAAGTCTGATTTTGCCGTTCTCGTGGTTTTATTGGACATTTAGGGGGGGAAGGAGGTGTCCAATCAAGGCGACACTGAAATACGTTTTTATAGGGGATTGCATTAGCTAAATTTTATGTGAAGTAAAAAAATTTGTAAAATAAACTGGTTTTGCACCAGCTGAATTTCAAATTTTCGCCTTTATTTTATTTCTAGTTTTAACCCATTTATATAAATATATATATATTGTTAATGTTAATATATTATATTATTAACCCATTAGTGCCGAGCACCACTTTTATGGACCGATCGAGCTGAAAATTTCAGGGAAGCTTTGTTATGGTAAAAACGGAATTCCAATTTTTTTGTTTTGCTCTAGTGGCGTGCACAGGAAAGTTGCAATAAAACCCGGTTCGGCGCGAGTAAAGAAACCGTTCGGCATAGGTAACCGTTTTTGGCGTTTTTTGGTGCTTTCCCCCGGCATTCAAACCCGGTTTTGTCCTAAATACCCGGTTATTTGGCCAAAAAAATTAAAAATGTAATTTTTGAACGTCCAAAGTGAGTTGTAGAGTAGCTAATACTACGATACGATCCGCAATTGAAAACTACATAACCTCATGTAATTGATAGAGCTACAAGTAAGATACAAAATAATTTTTATCACATTTAGTGTTTTGGCTATAGGTGCCACCCTTTTCAGTTAAAAAAGTCCGTTTCCTAGAAGTTTTAAAATTTTGATATTATATGTGGACGGGTATCTTTACTCGCGCCGAGCCGGGCAATAAAAATGGCGGGTATCTTTACTTGGGCCGAGCCGGGCCAATATAGAACGTAAAAAAACGATAAAAAAATCATATAAAAAATAATAATATGAATAAAACGAATTCACAAATGAATGTAGTTGCCAATAAACTTTAAATTTCACAAAAAAAATCACTAACTTTACTTCATAAACAAAAAAGTTAGGAGGGGTATTTTAAAATCACCTCGTTTTTCTTGGTTTTCAAATTTTGTTCAGCTATACCGGCAAACGGAAGTAAGCAAAACTGCCTGCTCCAGGGGGAAATGAAAACCAGGGTAGTAGAGGGGGGATTCATACTGAGAATGATGCAATCCTGAAATTGAGAACCGGTTTTTTTCGGCATTTTCTGGAACCGGGCGTTAAAAGCAGGTTCGTCACTAATGGGTTAAGACATACTTTTAAAAGAGAATTTATTTGATACTTTAAAGTCTTGCAAATTGTAATTTTTAATTAATGAAATATATACAAATTATGAAAGCCCAAAAAATGTGTTTATATTTGAATTGAGCAAACGAACACACATACGAACGCACACACACGAACGCACACACACGAACACATAGTTTCGACCAATGAGATCGTCCAATGAGAACTCAGGATTTTGGCTTCGACCAATAAGAGACAAGGACCTATGTTTCGACCAATCAGAGGCAAGATTGGATGGAATTGAGATTATCTGGATTCTATGTATATTTTATGACATACATGTTATTTTTTTATTATTACGCACAAAACGAACAAAATCGGATGCCATATATATCGTGAAATATGAAGCCAATTACAATACCAACAAATTCTCTTTAATAAACATATAGGACACTCAGGTTATACTCACTAAGAAAATTTTGTGAAACTTACCCTATGTTAAAAAATGATTAAAAAAAAACACATTTTTGCATTTTGTACCATTTTTTGTGTTATAAATAATTTTTGAACTTATATAGGACTTGTTTTAGTTGGACAATTTCCAACATGCAGATATTTGATTTTATCACATTTAAGCAAGTATAGCCAATTTATCAATGTCAACAATACCTTCTTAGATTTTAGGGCTCTGCAACTTTGGCCCCAAATTATTTCAAAAAACATATTATCAACATGGGTTGATATTTAAAATAAAGGTGGCCCAAGATGTCTTTGAAGGAAAAATTGAATTGTTGACCCCTCCAGACCAGTGTGCATCGTATAGTAAAATGTTATTATAAAACTTTGGGAACTAGTGTAATAAACAGCCCATTGTCCCATCCCTCCTTGCTCTACTATCTTTTTCTATAGCTCTTTTCGTCACTCTCTCTCTCCCTCTCTCTCTCTTTCTCTCTCTCTCACACAAACACATTCTTTCTCTCTTTCTCTCTCTCTCTCTCTTTCTCTCCCTCTCTCTCTCTCTCTATCTATCTTTCTCTCTCCTTCTCTCTCTCTCTATCTATCTATCTTTCTTTCTCTCTCCTTCTCTCTCTCTCTATCACTCTCTCTCTCTCTCTATCTCTCTCAATCTCTTTCTCTCTCCTTCTCTCTCTCTCTCTATCACTCTCTCTCTATCTCTCTCAATCTCTTTATCTCTCCTTCTCTCTCTCTCTCTATCTATCTATCTTTCTCTCTCCTTCTCTCTCTCTCTCTATCTATCTATCTATCTTTCTATCTATCTCTCAGGAAGCCAACCCCTAAACCTCTCCCCACACTAAAAATTTTCCCACTCTAAAGAATCCCCCCCCCTCTCAAAAAATTACTCTGAGAGTAATTACAACTTCTTTGCATGAGGGGATGGGAGGATGGTAAGCAAGAGCATACCCCACCTTCCATACACCTTGAGGGGGTGGGTGGATACCCCCCCCCCCCACTTTGCCCTATACCCCTGTGCACGCCTGTGTTTACATGTATTTTTGTTTATCTAACTAATCACTTAAGGAGACAACATGATATATTGACTCTCTTAAAGGGACAGTGCAGCTTTATTTTTTAATACCAATGTTGGCGATAAATTTTAATACCTATATTTGTCGATAAATTTTAATACATACATTTGCGAAAACTTTTAATACCTTTCTTTGGCGATAAATTTTAATACCTATATTTGTGATAAATTTTAATACCTATATTTGCAATTACTTTTAATACCTATATTTGTGATAACTTTTAATACCTATATTTGCGATAACTTTTAATACCTATATTTGCAGTAACTTTTAATACCTATATTTGCAATAACTTTTAATACCTATATTTGCAATAACTTTTAATACCTATATTTGTGATAACTTTTAATACCTATATTTGCGATAACTTTTAATACCTATATTTGCAATAACTTTTAATACCTATATTTGCAATAACTTTTAATACCTATATTTGTGATAACTTTTAATACCTATATTTGTGATAACTTTTAATACCTATATTTGTGATAACTTTTAATACCTATATTTGTGATAACTTTTAATACCTATATTTGTGATAACTTTTAATACCTATATTTGTGATAACTTTTAATACCTATATTTGCAATAACTTTTAATACCTATATTTGTGATAACTTTTAATACCTATATTTGCGATAACTTTTAATACCTATATTTGCAATAACTTTTAATACCTATATTTGCAATAACTTTTAATACCTATATTTGTGATAACTTTTAATACCTATATTTGTGATAACTTTTAATACCTATATTTGTGATAACTTTTAATACCTATATTTGTGATAACTTTTAATACCTATATTTGTGATAACTTTTAATACCTATATTTGCAATAACTTTTAATACCTATATTTGTGATAACTTTTAATACCTATATTTGTGATAACTTTTAATACCTATATTGTCTTTCTTGAAGGGATAGTGCAGCTTACTTATTATAAGTAAAACTTTTCTATAATTAGGTTCAGTCCATCCATATTCCCGTCCGAAATGGTTAGCTTTCTTCATTAATTTAAACATGTTAGAATTGTCCTATTGGTTTAAACTTTGTATGATGATTCCTACAACAGTAAGTATCATGTATTTAAGAATATAGATAAAAAAAATATGATTTTAAGATTTTACTGGACAAAATCACATCGTATCCTTTAACGTAGATCTCATAAGATCTCATGAATGGCTAGAACAAGCATTCCAACATTACTACGAATAAGAAAACATTATTATACACTTTGGGGAATAATGTAACAAACAGCCCATTGTCCCCTCTCTCTCTCTGGGCAAAGATTTAAAAATAATGAACAGTCTCTTTAAATTCTTTGGGCCCAAAGTTAGGGGAAAAGGGATAAGTAACTAGGAGATCAATTATTTATGTTTCCAGTATTCATTCGAATCCGGTGGATAGGAACCGGTTCTCATCCATACGAATAAACTATGTCTAGCATCGTATTATATATAGCTTTCTACGAATATAAAAATGTACAATCATAAGATTGAAACCATTTTTTTTAGCCCCGAGGTGGCGAAGGCGATGGCTGAAAAATTATTATAATTGTTCATTCTATATCCGCGGAATGCTGTTTAAAATGAGATGCGATAAATAGCTATTCCAGTATAGCTTCATAGCCGTTAAATATCCGCTAAATTAATACCGGTTCTCGGTCATACTGAAATAATCATGTATATCATCGTATTATTTCCAAGCCAGTGTCTTCTGCATCTCAGGGCTAAAAAATTATTTTTAATCTTATAATTATATATTTTTATATATGCGGAAAGCTATTTATAATAAGATGTGATAAATAGCCATTCCAGTATGGCTTCGAAACTGATTAATATCTGCTGGATTGATACTGGTTCTTGGTCATACTGAAAGATAATGTATAGTACCGTATTACATACATCAAAATAACAATTATAGAATTAATTCCAGTTTTGTTAGACTGGGCCTACGGCACCTCCTGGATAATAAAACTGTTTTTAATCATATATTTTCTCATATTAATAACCACGGAAAGCTGTCTATAATACGATGCGATAAATAACTATTATTACTAGAAGCAAAATGGAGGATACCACAGGGGTTATAAAGAAAAAAATTCCCCCTTGATATAAATCTAATAATAAAGGGGGAAAGAGCAGGTAGGTAGGGGACAATGGGCTGTTTATTACTCTAGTCCCCAAATTTTACAAAAAACTTTTTCTTATTTGTTGGCTCATCAACTTGGGGGACTTAAATTTTAATTGGTTGGTTTATTAGGTTGAGTGTTCAAATGTTACAACCACTATTTGTAATCTACAGAAGGGGTAATTTTGTGTATCATCATTGGGGTTGTACATTAATTTATCGGCCATTGTCTTATCCCTTTAGATCCCTGGGGAAAGGGGCTTAACTCTCTAGACAATTTGAGTGGAAGCACCATATCAAATTATCTTTCATTGGCCTATTCCTGAATCTCTGAGGCGAGAATGATGATACTCTAATAATTATTTATCTTAAAAATGACCTAATTTTTTTAGCCACAATTTTTGTACATGCATGATTATTCAGGGATCTAAAGGGATAAGATAATGGCCAATAAATTGATATACATTCCCAATGATGAGACACAAAATTACACCTTTTGTACATTAAAATTAGTGGTTGTAACATTTGAACACTCAACTTAATTAATCAACCAAACAAAATCAACTAAAGTCCCCAAAGTTGTTGAGCCAACGAATAAGAAAACATTATTATAAAACTTAATGCTGTGAGTATTGGTGCAAAAATATGACGTAACAAAAAAAATTAGCCAATGAGAGGCCACTATAAATTTTACCATTGGTCAATAACGGCCTCTTATTGGCTAATTTTTTTTGTTACGTCATATTTTTTGCACCAATACTCACAGCATCTAAAACTTTGGGGAAGGTATACCTTCTGGTAGATTAATTCAGCTAGTATCATAATTACCTGCGACCATGGCTAAACACGTAGCGCATCTGCTCGTTGTGATTGCTGGACCAGGACCTGGACAGTACATCAAGTTGATAAGGTCCTTGACTGCAATCCCGCCCATACGAGGTAATTGAAGGTAGTATCATAATTTATTGTCCATTGTCTCATGCACAAAATGATTATAAATAAAGTGAAACTTTTGAGGAAAGGATAGGAGAGTATATATTGTAATAGTACCTCCAAAAAAATGACGTAATGCAATTAAATGAACAATGATAGACGAGTATATATTGTAATTGACCAATGACAAGAATTCATACTGGCCTCTTATTGGTCATTTTATTGAGAATCATCATAAAGTGCCTCCAAAGAAATGACGTAATGCAATTAAATGACCAATGATAGGCGAGTACTTATTGTAATTGACCAATTGTAAAATTCATACTGGCCGCTTATTGGTCATTTTATTGTTTGACTTTGAAAATCATCATAGAGTGCCTCCAAAAAAATTACTTCATACAATTAAATGACCAATGATAGACAAGTATATATTGTAATTGACCAATGCTAAAATTCATACTTGCCTCTTATTGGTCATTTTATTGTTTGACTTTGAGACACAGCGTCAAGTGCCTCCAAAAAAATGACGTAATGCAATTAAATGACCAATTATAGACGAGTATTTATTGTAATTGGCCAATGGTAAAAGTCATACTGACCTCTTATTGGTCATTTAATTGTTTGACGTCATTTGTTTGGTGGCACTTTTCGCTGCTTTTCGACAAAGCCCAAATTGTGTCAAAAATTTTCAATTTGACGTAATAAAAATGAGTGATTATCCATCTCTTTTTTAGGGGTTTTCTTTCCCACTTCGCCTCTCATCTCCCTCATTTTATTACGTCACGTGGATAATTTTTGACACAATTTCAACATAATCTGGGCTTTGTCTTTGACGTCAATTTTTTGGTGGAACTGTTTCTCATTTTGAGCATGCATGTTTGAGTTTAGTTTTAAAAATGTGGCCCTAAGTAAATTTCTAAACTATTCAACATATTGCTACTAATCCGAGCTGTCTAGAGGCGCCAGGGATCTTAAGGGATAAGACAATGGACGATAAAATGATGTAGATCCCCAATGATGATACACAAAATTACCCTTTCAGTAGATCAGAAATCAGCAAATTAAAAATTGTTTCTCACAAGGATCTAAAGTTGAAACGTTTGAACACTCAACTTGATAAACCAATCAAAATTCATTAAAAGTTCCCAAAGTTGTTAAACCAATGAATGTGAAAATGTTGTGGTAAAACTTTGGGGACTAGTGTAATAAACAGTCAATTGTCCCCTCTCTCTCTCTGTATGTCATTAAAACCGACTGTAGCCAAACAATGTTATCCATTACAGAACGGGTAGTTTTGTGTATCAACATTGGGGATGTACATCAATTTATCGGCCATTGTCTTATCCCTTGAGATCCCTGATTAAGGCCTAATTAAGAGGACAAAATTGTTCAATTATTTATCTCGTGTCTACATAATAGATTTATAAATATAGACCCTTTAATTAAAATTAAATGAAAATTAAAAATTTATTTTATGAAATTACGACACATTATGGTACAATCTCAAACAAACAATAAAATTGATCATGATTAATTACATCTTAATAACAAAATTTGCATAAGAAATATGTGTCAAAGGACTAGATAATCTCTCTCGAGTTAATATTAAATAGCCTTTGAAGATAATATAAAAATGCATTTATGAATTTACAAAATATATGATGAGTATAATCAGGAATAGCAACTGCAAATATTAATTGATTCCCCCTTATTAATACAAATAATGTCATGTGCCTGAAATAGCAGCAGAGAGTTACGCAATATGGTTAATACCTCTCATACAAATAGCAATTGTGTTTTTACCCTATACGTCTATAATGTTATTTCTTTCATTGTATTATAAACAGCTTTCCGCGGATATAGAATGTACAATTATAAAATGAAAACCAGATTTTTTTAGCCCCAAGATGCCAAAAGCACGAGGTAAAAAAACTGGTTTTAATGTTATGTTTGTACATTTCTATATTTGTAGAAAACTGGATATAATACGATGCAAGACATAGTTTTTTTGTATGGATGAGAAGCAGTTCCTATCCACCAGATTCGAATGAATACGAGAAAATATATTATGATTTTTGTCATTTAGACTGAAGAGGGTGCTCTGTCCACTGAAATATGTATTAAAATAAATAAAAAATTCTAGAGTATTAATCTATATTAGGAGGTCTATTACCAGCTAATGATTCTATATTTAGATAAGGCTGCTAACTTTACAGCAAAAGTCAATTTTGGATACTCAGATACCTTTGGGAAACTATTGTGGATATTTAACTGCCTTGGGGGAAAAGTGTGCATATTCAACTACTCTTGGGGAAATATGCGTGGATACTCAACTACTATTGGGGAATTCGTGGATACTCAGCTACTATTGGGGAATTCGTGGATATTCAACTACTCCTGGGGAAATATGCGTGGATACTCAGCTACTATTGGGAAATTCGTGGATACTCAGCTACTCTTGAGCCGTTTTTAGTTATGATGGAGTCGGACCGAGATTCGAACCTTCCTGACGACGAGCGGATGTGCTACATGTTGAGCCGCGTTCGCGGGTTATTAAGTTTATTATGCTAGCACCCTTAATTTAAGATAATTTAAATAGATCCCCAATTTATTTTAACAAATGACAAAGGAAGGGAGGAGACATTGGAATATTAATTACACAAGTACCCAAAGTTTAAAAACGTGTTTTATTATTCGTTGTTTATCAACTTTGTGTACTTTTATTAGATTATGATTGGTTTGTTAATAAAAATTAAGTGTCCAAACGTTTTAACCATTAGTTTTAATCTACAATTGGGGATATTTTGTGAATTATTGGTCCATTGTCTTATCCCTTAAGATCCCTGTAATGGCTTCCAAACCGATTAATATCCGCTGGATTAGAACCGGTTCTCAGCCATACTAAAAAATCATTTATAGCATCGTATCACAGACAATTTCCCACAAATATTAAAATAGAAATCTTATAATTAATACTATTATTTTTAGCCAGGGCCTTGGCTCCTTGGGGCTAAGAAAACTGGTGTTTATCTTTTAATTTTCATTTTCATATCCTCAGAAAGCTGTCTAAAATACGATGCGATAGATAACTATACTGATAGCTTTATCTATTTATAATAATTGATTTTTTTCCTGTCCGAACTATCTATCTATCTCACCATTTTTTTATTATTATGTACAAAAAAATCTTCCAAAATATTTGTAAAAATCCTTTAAACTTATTTTATACTTTAGTTTTAAATATGTAAAATTCATATTTTGTTTGTGAGATAACTTCTTATATCTATCTATTTATCTTTATGAGGGATCTAAAGGAATAAGACACTGGCTGATAAATTACATACCCGAGGATGAAACATATAATTACCCCTTTTGTACATTAAAATTAGTGGTTGAGAAGTTTGAACACTCAACTTAATGAAGCAACCAATCACAATTCACTAAATCCTCCAAATTTGTTAAACCTACAAATAAGAAAAAGTTATTATAAAACTTTGAGGACTAGTGTAATAAACAGCCCATTGTCCCCTCTCTCTCTGTATCTTACTAAAGGCTAAGCCCCTAGAGGACCTTTTTTTTATATATGAATACAGTTTTATCTTTATACTTGCATTCAGGGGCTCTATGTCTGTATTGATGAAAAAAATAGCCCAAAACTATCCTTAGACAAGCAATAAGCTTCCTTGAAATGGAGAACTCAATCGGCAATGGAATTATTATTACTTGGATCTTACACCAGATTATCATATACTCCCCTCCACCCCTCCACGCACTGACCAATAAGTGATGTCCATTGACAACAATTCTTGAATTCTTTATTTGATTACTTTATATAATACTAGCGGATACGCCCCTAGAGGCCTCAAGGGGTACGTAAAATGTTTTCTTTTCAATCTATGTTAAGATTAGCTGTTTTCTCCCAAAAATAGCTATAAACCTTCCCAGGACCTATGAGGAGCTATATCGGTTCACAGAGATCTTTCGGTACACACAGACAGACAGACATATATCCTGTTACTTTTTGATAATTTTGATTAAAGTTAGTTTCTAAAGTATATTTCAAGATTCTGTCGGATAAACGTAAGTACATTTGATCAAAGATGTAGAGCATCTACGCTACTTCTTTCTG
>NC_137274.1:6368988-6381488 GCF_053477335.1 Acartia tonsa
GTTCTTTTTTTAAATGTCTTTTTTTCCAGTGATCTAAATGGGATAAGACAATGGCCGATAAATTTAAGCAATTCATCAATGATGATACTCGAAATTACCCCTTCTGTAGATTACAATTAGTGGTTTAATCGTTTGGACACTCAATTTAATGAAATGCAATTAATTAAAATTCATTAAACGTACCCATAGTTTTAACCCAACTTTGAGGACTAGTGTAATAAACAGCCCAATGTCCCCTCCCTCCCCTATCTCTCTGAGTCTGACCTAAACGTCTTAATTGAACGATTCGCCATAAATATTTTCAAGGGCAAATATTCTACAAAGAAAAAACCTAAAATTAATCAAATGAAGCAGCTTATAGTGCCTATAGGCAAGTTTACATTCATATTGATTAATCATAAGAAGTATACTGGCCTATCATTGGTTATTTGTATTGTAATAACTTCTGGACCAATTTTTTTTTTTAAATTTGGGTATGGGTTGGTTTTAGGCTATTTTATGCCTTTCCTTTTCTCTTCGAATATAGAACCCCTAGATGCTAGGGTCGCATTGACTAGTATATACATATAACAAGGATGACAACATCCATAAAAGCAAAGCTTTAAAATCAGAAAGAAGGACAAACAAACAATTACTTTTGAAGAGTGTCAGCACTTGATAATCAGAACAATTATAAAGTCTAAACAAAATTATGTTTTAAATGGACGTACGGACTTTCATGACATTTTCTTCAAATGAATCCACAAAAAATATCAACTTCTAAAGAAACTAAGTAATTTAGCTGTTCAAAATTAGCATTTTCATGGAAAAATTTAGTATGTTAAAAAAATCTTCTAAAATATTTTGAAAAAATCATCCAAATTTTGTAAGTAAAATTAGAAAAAAATTTTTTTTTACATGTGTGTCTGTCTGTACCAAATGAACTTGCTAATCATTGAACCAATATTGTTCTCATTTATAGTTTAGCTTCTCATGTTTATGTAGGTACTGGGCAGGTTTTTAACTAGGAACCGGGGGGAACCCTTAAAACCACGCCACTGCTTAAAAATACAGATAGATAGATGTATAGATTGACTCTAGGGGCATGGTGACTCTCCAGTCATGAACATACTTTGCATTTTAAATTGCAATGTAATGTGCTCAATCACCTAGGGTATCAACACTTATCAGACAACCAATCCTTTGATTGCATGACATTGTCTGAGAAGTCCTAACTGTGCATGGTAATGAGTTGCGCCTCTTTTGGACTTTAACTATTTATGTCCCGTATCTGATATAGAAGCAGTAGGAACCATTTTTAATGTCTTTAGTTATGACACATTGTTAGACCAATATTAGAACTTATTCCCTTTCTGACAATTAGCGGATGCGCTACGTGTTGAGCCACAGTTGTGGGTTAGATATATAGATATGTGGATTTTGCTGTGCAGTATTTGTCCTACAAAAGCCTAATTGAGTAATTCGCTATGAAAAAATTTCTTTTCAAAAGTTAAAAGCGAATTAGCTAAAGAGAGAGAGAGGGAAGGAAAAGGAGAATAGAGAGAGAGAGAGAGAGAGAGAGAGAGAGGGAGAGAGAAAGAGGGAGGGGGAAAGAAAAAGAATTTTTATTTTCAATGATGACGGGTAAATAAAATCTGAAATAAAAATGACGCAAGTGAGTACAAAATATATACGCATATTTTGGTCAATTTTGGTGTTTTTTAAAAATGCAAAATATAATGATAACTATTAAAACAAATTTTAAGTATAACTTTTATCTTATTAGGATAACAATTAAATAAGAAAAATAATTTTACTATATGCAATTCGTGTTCAAACACCTAATTGAAAAAAATAATGCAAGATATAGCTTTTATTTTAAGATAGACTAGGGGCAACGCCCCCTAGAAGCCTTTAGGTATTATTAAAGTGGGAGGGGGATAAGTCATCCGCCTTTCTACTTTTTAATTTGAGTTTTAATAAAAAATATTATAAAAAAAATTTGGGTAGGGGATTTGAAATTGACGCATTTGTATAAACACCAGTTAATGTACAAAAATAAGGGGGGGGAACAAAACAAGTTTTTAAAAATCCGAGATTTCTAACTACTGTCATCATTTTCAATACCTATTTTCAATACAAGCAAAGAATAGTAAAATATAGAAATTCTAAGAATAAGACAATGGCCAATTAATTGATGTAAATCCCCAATGATTATTCATCAAATTATGAAAAACAATTTTTGAGACCCTCAAATAAAGGAACCAACCAATCAAAAGTGATTAAAATCCCCAAAGGTTTTAAAGTCCTCGAATAAGAAAAGGAGATTATAAAACTTTGGGGACCAGTGTAACAAATAGCCTATTGTTCCTCTCTCTTTGGGTCCAAGACAACCAAAATAATTTGGCTGTTTTTTGCACTTGTCCCAAAAGTTTTCCTATTTGTAGTCTTGACAATTTTGTCACTTACCAACTTTGGGGACTTTTATTAAATTTTGATTGGTTGGTTAATTATATTGAGTGTCCAAACGTTTAAACCACTAATTCTAATCTACAGAAGGGGAAATTTTGTGTATTTATATTGCTAATCTAATTAGAAAACATTATTTAAAAACTTTGGGGACATTTATTGAATATGAAACAAGCTTTTATTACAATTTACTGTTTATAGAAAATTAGTGGTTGAAACATTTGGACACTCAATTTAATTAACCAACCAATCATGATTCAATAAAAGTCACCAAAGTTGTTGATCTATATACTAACATAGTCTTTGAACATATCATGAAAAATGAGAATTAGAATTAGGATACAAAAGAAATGAAGTCTTTGATAGATCATATACTTACACACAGACAAACACATATATACACTAACACATATACACACACATACACATATACACACACAGACACACACATATATACATACACATAAGAACACACATACACACACAGACAAACACAGACTGACACACACAGACAGACACACACACACATACTTACACACACATAAACACATATACACACACACACACATAGACACACAGACAAACACACACAAACACTTAGTCACACTTAAAACTAACACACACATATACACTAACACATACACACACACACCCAAACACACACACACACACAGACAGACACACACAAGCACACATACAAACACACATACACATACACACACACACACATATAAATCAAGAACATCATATGGACAGGAATGCAGTCCATGACACTTAAATGCCAGGTCCAACACCCCAGGATAACTAAGGGGAGCCAAATGTCTCCTTTTCTGTCCAAACACCCAGGGTATTAGGTGAAGTAACAACCATCAGACAACCAACTGTTTGATTGCAAAACCTTTGTCTGAAAAGTCCAAACTGTGCATGGTAATGAGTTGTGCCTGTTTATGGGCAAAGGCATTCCCCCCTACTCTAATTATTAATATCATGCACCTGACACAGTAGCAGTAGGAATCATTTTTAACATCTTTAGTTTTGACAGAGTCACGGGTTGGTATAGATATATAGATAGACATCCTGTTACTTTTATATAAGGATTGTTGCAGGGTTTTCCAAACTTTTTTTTGACGGGGGGTGGGAGGGTTAATTGAGTGGTTTCAAAAGTTTCAGGGTGATAATCTAACATATTTTTTTTATTTTGAGTGGGGGAAAATAAAGGGGTTTCAAAGTATGAGGGGGGTAAATAACCTTTTACCCTTAGACATCTTTAAATTGTTTATTATTGAATGGGTAAGCTTTTGATCTTTTATGATAACTTAATGTAACCCCCCCCCCCCCCCAACCTAACACCAATTACAAATAAAATCCACCAAAATGAAGCTTAGACAATTCAATCAGTTCAGTGGTAAGTGAGTTATTTTAGTACTTACAGACAGACAAACATACATCCTTTATCTGTTACTAGCGGCTATGCCCCCTAGAGGAGTTGAATGGGATAACCCAATTTTCAATCATAGGTTTTTTTAGGGGGGGGGGGGTTTCTAGGGGAAATTTATCTTTTCCTCCCCCAAAATAGTTGCAAACCTTCCCAGGGCGTATGAGAAGTTACCCTGTACAGGAGAACCATATTGGTTTAGTGGTTAGCGAGATCCTTCGGTAGAAACAGACGTAGAGACAAACAGATAGACAGACAGACAGACATCCTGTTACTTTATTATATGGATACTAATATTTGAATAGCGGAACCGTATAAAAATTATATTATTGTATTGGAATAATAAAAGAATTTAGAAAAAATTTAGATTACAAATATTAACAAGTATGACTTTTTTCATAGTTAGAATCAGTATTTTTTTCTTTAAAAACTAAGCAGTAAATTGTAATACAGTAAAAAAAGCTTGTTTCATATTAAGTAAATATCCCCAAAGTTTTATAATTACATTTTCTTATTCCCTGGCTTAACAACCTTGGGGACTTTTATTGAATTTTAATTGGTTAGTTCATTTAGTCTCCAAATGTTTCAACCACTAATTATAATCTACAGAAGGGGTAATTTTGTGTATAATCATAGGGGATGTACATCAATTTATCGGCCAATGTCTTATCCATTTAGATGCCTGTTTTTTTGTAACCAAAATATAACAGGATGTGTGTTTGTACCGAAGGATCTCACTAACCACTGAACCAATATGGTTCTCATAGGTCCTGGGAAGGTTTATAACTATTTTGGGGGAGAGAACCACCACCCCCCAAAGAGAAATTACCCCCTTTCAACAATATCAAAATATAGATATAGAGTAGCTGCGCTACCTATAGTATTAAGTCATAAATCAGGTTATAATTGTCAAGTAGTACATTGACTTCAGGGATCTAAAGGGATAAGACAATGGCCGATAAATTGATGTATATCCCCAATGATGATATACAAGATTACCACTTATGAAAATTTTAATTTGTGGTTGAAACGTTTGGACACTCAACTTAATGAACCAACCAATTAAAATTCAATAAAAGTCCACAAAATAGTTCAGCTAACAAATAAGAAAACGATATTATAAAACTTTGGGGACTAGTGAAATAAACAGCCCAATGTCCCCTCCCGCCCTGGAAAAATGCGATACTTTTATTTGTATAACACAACAATTAAAACTATTTCCATTATATTGAAACATGAACCAAAGTAGCTCTATACGAGTAGGTTACTCGTAAAGGCAGTGTGCGAAGCGTGCTGAAAAAAATATATTTACTTTTAAAATTGTTAAAATTTTTAAATTGGAACATGAACCAAAATAGCTCTATACATGGGTCCTAGGACAAACGCAGGAGTCCCAAACGTCACGGTGGACAAACGCAGGAGTGGACACTTAATGTAACCTAACCTATTTTTAACCATATTTTGGGTTTTTTAAATGCCTAACCCCAGCGGGGGGCTTATTTGTATATTCATATCCAAACCTAACCTAACCTGTATAAAAATAGCTACTTAAATCAATATTTTAACACTCCTGCGTTTGTCCACTCCGACGTTTGGGACTCCTGCGTTTGTTCTGGAAGTTATACAGGTACCCATGACCGTGTCTCAACACCAGCGATCTAAAGGGATAAGACAATGGCCGATAAATTCATGTACATCCCCACTGATGATACACGTAATGACACCGTTTGTAGATTTAAATTAGTGGTTGAAACGTTCAAACACTTAACTTTAATAACCAACCAATTAAAATTAAAATAGTCACCAAATTTGTTACGCCAACAAAAAGAAAACGTTATAACAAAACATTGGGGACTGACGTTTTAAACAGCCCATTGTCCACTCTCTCTCGCTTCGTCGGAAAGCAGTTTATAATACGATGCGTAAAATAATTTTTTAAACTTTTGTTTCAATATCTTTGACTATGTTAGATTTTTAAGTCAGTTTATATAAAAGAAATCGGTAGCTTTATATAAAGTCGGTAGAATTTAATGCAAGGATCTACTAAAGGGATAAGACAATGGCGGATAAATTGATGTACATCCCCAATTATTATTCACAAAATTATACCTTTTGTAGATTACAATTAGTAAACTATCAACTTAATAAACCAACCAAACAAAATTGACTAAAAGTCCCCAAAGGGAGACGATAATATAAGACTTTGGAACTAGTGTAATAAACAGCCCATTGTCACTGGAATTAATCTTTGATTTTTCATTTGAATATCCGCGGACAGCTGTCTGTAATACGATGCGATAAATAACTATTCTTGTATTTTGATAAATTTATTTGAACAGAACTCTTTTGTATAAAACTATTTTTATTATTGTCATTTAACCCAGGGGAGGGAGGGAGGGGACATTGGACTGTAAATTACACTGGTACCCAAAGTTGTATAACCAAGTTATTTTATTCGATAGCTCTAAACTTTGGGTGCTTTTTAATTGAATTTTAATTGTTTTGCTTCAGACTAGTAGTGTCCAAACTTTTCAACCAATAATAATAATATAAAAAAGGAGTTTATCATCAATGGGTGTTTACATCAATTTATTGTCCATTGTCTTATCCCTTAAGATTCCTGCATTTAAAAAAAATGAGGGATTTTTTGAAAAAAATTTTGTACCAGGAATCTAAAGGGATAAGACAATGGCTGATGAATTGATAATAATCCCTTATGCTGATACTCAAAATTACCCCACCTGTAGATTAAAATTAGTGGTTGAAACGTTTGAACACTCAACTTAATTAACCAACCAATCAAAATTTACCAGGGATCTAAAGAGATAAGACAATGGGGGTTAAATTGATAATAATCCCCAATGATTATCAACAAAATCTCTCCTGTTCTATTGAAATTATTTGTTGAAAATTATGACACTTACTGTTTGGAATCAACCAATCAAAATTCAATAAAAATATTTTTGACCCAACGAATAAGATAATATGGTTATAATACTTTGGATACCCAAAGTATTATATTGAGCACTGTTACCCCTCTCCTTATTTTTAAAAAAAGATAGCGACTAAGCCCCTAGAGGCCTCTAGGTGCACTAATAGGGGGAGGAAGTGGACCATCCCCCTACTAACAATTTTAGTTTTAAAATAAAAGATTATTTTTTTTTTTGGGGGGGGGGGTAATTTTTGCTATTTATCTTTGGAGGGTGATGGTACTCTCCCCAAAAATTGTTAGTAAACCTGATACTATAAGAAAGAAGCTACACTATAAAGGAGAACCATGTCGATTCAGCGGGTAGCGAGATTCTTTGCAACAGACAAAAAAATAAGGAAGGGCAGAAAAATAGCCTAATACCATACCTAGACTTTTTAAGTAAAAAAAATTAAATATAGCCTAAAACCATCCAAGGACCTATATGAAGCTTCACTATACAAGAGAACCATATCGGTTCAGTGGTTAGTGAGATTCTTCGCTACAGAGAAAATAGCTTACTACTTTATATAATAGGATAGCTACTGAGGGGTAGCTCTTACCTTTACTTAACCTAACCTAACGTAAAATATGCACTAAAAATACATTATTTACAAAACGTTTATTTGTTGTCCTAGGAAACCGCCCTCAACTCATCAAAATCAAGGGGATCTTAAGGGATAAGACAATTTTCGATAAAGTGATGTACATCCCCAATGATGATACACAAAATTACCCTTTTATTAGATCAAAATTGTTGTATGAAATGTTTGGAAAGATCCAAATCAAAATTCAATAAGAGTCCCCAAAGTTGTTAAGCCAACGAATAAAAAAATATTATGCAAAAAAAAAACTTTGGGAACTAGTGTTATATACAGCCCAATGTCCCCTCCCTCCCTTGTCAAAGTTATGTGAAAATAATCACTTAATTATGTAATAGATAAATAAAAATCTCTGATAAAATCATTTCCAAATTCCTCAAAGGCATAATACGTAACAATTAATGGGGTGTTTCTATAAAACGGTGAAAATATATTTCATTTTATTCTATCTATTTATATATCTATCTATCTATCTATCTATCTATCTATCTATCTATCTATCTATCTATCTATCTATCTATCTATCTATCTATCTATCTATCTATCTATCTATCTATCTATCTATCTATCTATCTATCTATCTATCTATCTATCTATCTATCTATCTATCTATCTATCTATCTATCTATCTATCTATCTATCTATCTATCTATCTATCTATCTATCTATCTATCTAAAATTAGAACATTTTAAAAATTTCATTTAGAAGATTTTTTACATGAATTATATAATTTGCCGATATGGTTCTCCTTTACAGTGAAGCTTCTTACAGGTCCAGGGAAGGTTTTAAACTATTTTGAGTGAGGGTATCTCCAACCCCCCAGAATATGACCCCCCTATGATTTTCTAAAACTTAACCTCACTTTAAGTGCCCCTAGAGGCTTCTAAAGGTCGTGTAGCCGCTAGTTTATATTAAAGCAACACAAAAATTTCATTAAAAACTCAAGATTTTCATTTTGGCTAAATTCAAAATTGGCTTGATTATGAAAATATAATAATAGCGGAAGTGCCCTATAGAGAGGCGGTGCCTATTACGCGGAGCGCGGCTACTTTACAGTGAGAGAGAGAGGAGAGAGAGAGAGAGAGAGAGAGAGAGAGAGAGAGAGAGAGAGAGAGAGAGAGAGAGATGTAGAGAGAGAGAAAGAGAGAGAGGGGACAATGGGCTGTTTACTACACTAGTCCCCAAAGTTTTATGATATCGCTTTCCTATTAGTTGGGTTAAAATCTTTGGGACCTTTTTGATAGGTTGATTTATTAAGTTTTCAAACGTTTCAACCACTAATTTTAAATTACAAAAGGGGTAATTTTGTGTAACATCATTAATAATGTACAATAATTTATCGGCCATTGTCATATCCCTTTAGATTACTGGCTACTTTTTATTTTTACTTGCGGCTCTGCCCCTAGAGGCTTTTCGTGGCACTTTAAATGTTTTTTTTTTCGTGTCTATTTTTCATTCAAGTATCTAGAATATTAAAAAAGAAATTAAATTTTTTCTGATTTCTCTTGGGAGGGTGGTGGTTTCCTTCCCCCAAAATAGTTATAAACCTTCCCGGGACCTATGAAAAGCTACCCAGTTAAGGAGAACCCAATCGGTTCAGCGGTTAGCGAGATCCTTTGCTACAGACAAACAAACAAACAGACACACACACACAAACAAAAGACATCCTGTTACTTTATTATAAGGATAATAACGGCTGGGCCCAAAATATTTTATAGATAAAATTGGAATATGTCATCAAACCATCCTAAGACGTAGATTTAAAATTAAAATTGTTCTGGGACCAATATAGATCTTACCTAAACTGGATGACCCAATCGGTTCAGTGGTTGGACGATAGATAGTTAGATAGATAGATAGATAGATAGATAGATAGATAGATAGATAGATATAGATAGATAGATATATAGATAGATAGATAGATAGATAGATAGATAGATAGACAGATAATACATAGATAGTTATATAGATAGATAGATAGATAGATAGATAGATATACAGATAGATGGATTATCAAATATATGGGTAGATAGACAGATTGAGAGATAAATAGATAGAAATACATATACATTGATAAAAGATAGATAGATAGATAGATAGATAGATAGATATATAGATAGGTAGAACGATAGATAGATATATAGACAAATAGAGGGATCAACAAATATATGATAGATAGGTATATATATATAGATAGTTAAATAGATAGATAGACAGATATATGGGCAGACAGACAGATATACAAATAGATTATATTTAATAAATATATTAACAGATAGATAGATAGATAGATATATTGACGGCTAAACCACATAAAAGAATTGTCGGTAACTTTATAAAAACAAATTAGAAAAGCTGAATGACATATTTTAGATAATTCCTAAATTATTTTTCATTTATGAAAATAAAATAATTTTCAAAGTTCAATTATACATGGATAGATAGATAGATAGATAAATCGTAGATAGATAAAAGATGACAATTTGATATCTCAATCAATTTTAAAATTATTTCATTGTGAATCTCTTCTCCCATTCATATCGAAAGTCGATAAAGTACACAAATTTTTAGACCAACAAATAAAAAACGTTGTTACAAAACTTTTTTCTTCATTTTTAAAAGCAAAGCTTTTGTATAATTATGGTCGGTCCGTCCGTCCGTCCGTACGTCACGGACAGTTAGCTCTTTTCGTTAATTTGAACAGGTTATAATTGTTCCTGTCGATTCAATACTTTGCATGATGAATCCTGTAGTAGTTAAGTACAATTAAGAAAGCGTAGCAACTCTATAAGCGTTACCACAATGTCCGTACGTCCATTTTAAACATATTGATTTTTTGACAACTAATTTTTATGAGATAAAGTTATTCGATTTATCTGATTTTTGGAATACTGATTCCTAAAACAACAAATAAGACACCATGGAAACTGTCCCAATTTTGTATAACTTTTGCGGAACATGTTCCAGTTACGTCATATTTTTCTTTCCCGAAAAAGGGAGGGGGGAAAGAAAAAAAAGGGAAGGGGAAAGAAAAAAGAGATGGGAGAAAAGAGGGTTTTCCCCATCTCTTTTGAAGAGATTTTCTTCCCCCCTTCCCTTTTTCGGGAATGAAAAATATGACGTAAGTGGAACATGTTCCGCAAAAGTTATACAAAATTGGGACAGTTTCCATGGTGTCAACAAATTACAATGTTATAATCAAAGCATCTCTATAATCAAGTCATAAAATGTATGTATGTCCTTAAACAATATCATGTGTTTAAGCACTTTTTCAACAAATTTACTTATAATTTTGTTTCTACTTTTATACATTTATAATCTGATTATTCAGTCCTGACACTCTACAGGTGTTAATGTTCGTTTGTCCTACAGTTTTAGAGCTTCGCTTTAAAGGATGTTATCCTTGTTAAAACTAATGTTGGACAACAGTTAAAACTTAGTGAAATGAATGTTAATTTCATTAAAAATATTTTAAAACTTCTTTAAATTGATAAAAAAAAAATTTAAAAAGCATTTTCACATAAACGACCCTTAATAGTGGATGTAAATATTCTTTTTTTCTCCCCGAGGTAGTCATTTTTTTCCTGAGGTAACATTTTTATCAAAAATTGTGAGAAATAATATGTTTCAGTATAAAGAAATGTTCTATCGGTTTCAAACCTTTTCCATTTGATAGATCTTCCCGACTTTGGAAAAACTGTCAGACCGATTTTTGAAATTCAATCTGTGAAAAAAGATATTCAAGTTTGAATTTTTTGCTTTGAAAATATTATTTTACATGTATTGACGCCATCTTGGATTATGATAATTTTTGTAGTTAGAAGATTTTTTTCTAAATTTTTTAAAAATATTAAATTTTTACAATGAAAAAAATCTTTGAAATTAAATTGACCAATAATTCAAAGATTTTTCTATTTAATTTGGAAGATTTTTTTGTTTTTAATTTTAATGGTCAATAATAAAATGACTACCTCGGAGGAAAAAATTAAAATTAGAAACCAAAATTAAACCACATTTTAGCATAAATATGAGTTTTTGTTTAGATGAGAATGATATCGCTCCATCATTTATTCCCTCGGGCAAAAAATATTCATTCCTAAACAAAAAACTGGATAGGAATACCACATTTCCATTTTTTACCATAGAAGTTATCTCATTTAAGTTGGCTCAAAAACTTTTGGTAGTACATCAATTTATCATCCATTGTCTTATCCCTAGAGATCCCTGAGTTATAATAGTTATTTCTCGCATCGTATTATAAACAGCTTTCCGCGGATATAGAAAGTACAATTATAAGATTAAAACCAGTTTTTTTAGCCCCAAAATTTTTGGGGACTTTTATTTAATTTTGATTGGTTGGTTCATTAAGTTGAGTGTTCAAATGTTTCAATCACAAATTGTAGTCTACTGAAGGACTAATTTTGTATATAATCATTGGGGATGTACATCAATTTATCAAAGCGGTTGATAGTAGTGTCTAATTGAAAATGACGTCATACAATATAAATGTCCAATGACAGGCCGGTATACATTTTAATTGACCAATGAATATATTGTTTACTGGCCTATTATTGGTCATTTGTATTGTATAACATCATTTTTTATTAGGCACTGCTTCAACTACTTCCAATTTATCGGCTAATGTCTTATTCCTTTTGATTTTAAGATTAATTAATACCCCTTCAACTTCCACCCACCCCCCTCCCCCCTACTGAGTGTAAACTTATTTGACCGCTGCGATACATTAACCCCGCCCCCCCCCCTCTTCTATCCCCCGCCGCGCTGGGAGGAAACAGTACTTCCCACCCCTCCCCCCGTAGAGTTGACCTTTTCACTTTTCACAGCATTTTTGCCAGGGATCTAAAGGGATAAGACAATGGCCGGTAAATCAATGTACATCCCCAATCATGACACACATAATTACATTTTATGTAGATTACAATTAGTGGCTGAAACATTTGAACACTCAACTTAATGAAAGATCCATTTAAGTCCCCAAAGATGTAAAGCTAACGAATAAGAAAACGTTATCATAAAACTTTTGGG
>NC_137274.1:6383988-6461488 GCF_053477335.1 Acartia tonsa
TCATAATCGCTTAATAATAATATCAGACAGGAATCTAAAGGGATAAGACAATGGCTGATAAATTGATGTACATTCAAAATTGATGATACACAAAATTACCTCTTCAGTAGATTTAAATTTCTGGTGGAAACGCAAAAGTCCCAAAAGATGTTAAGCAAACGAATGAGAAAACGTCATTATAAAACTTTTAGAAAGATTCTGCTGAATCAGAGATCTAAAGGGATAAGACAATAGCCGATATATTAATTTACATCCCCAATTATGATATTCAAGGACGTCCAATGTGGGGGGGGGGGTAAAGGGGTGATTTATGAGATTAATTCAAAGCTCTTTATGTGCCTATAGAAAATGACGCCTGTCATTGGTAATTTGTATTGTATAGAAAACTTTGTCTAATTTTTTAGAAGGATACTCAATTAGAGAGGGGACATTAAGCTGTTTATTACACTATTCCCCAAAGTCTTATAAATACGTTGTTTTAGAAAACAGTAAAAGTGTCGAACTATGACGTCAGAAAAAATTAACAATTAACCAATAAGAAGCCAGTATTCACTGTGGTAAAATATATAGCGGGCTCTCATTGGTTAATTGTTAATTTTTTCTGACGTCATAGTTCGACACTTTTACTGTTTTCGTTGTTTTATTAAGTTCTTTTACTCTACAAGTGTTTAATGTTCGTTTGTCTAATTTGTTGAGTTTTGCTTTTATAGATGTTGTCATCCTTGTTTTTTTATAAGTTTTGACATGATTAGTTTGTTACAATTTTATGGGGGGGGGGGTTGTCTTTGAACAATAACAATCGCTATATCATTAATTGGATGTTGCACCAGATTTTCGTGTACTCAGATAAAGATACTAAAATTACTAACAAGGATGACAACATCCATAAAAGCGAAGATCTGAAATGTAAGGGCATACGAACTTACTACATGTAGAGTGTCAGAACTAAATAAACTGCATATTAATGGATAAGTTTATACAAAATTGTAAGTAAGTTGCTGCGCCTTATAAGTCGTACCTAACTGATATAGGAATCAGCATACAAAGTTTGAAATCGATGGGACAATTTTGTGTGTGTTTTAAATGATTTATTCTTCTTATTAGACAAATCATAGACAAATTAAATATGATAATATTACATATTATAAACATATTTATATATATACATGTTAAAACATAATGTTATATTTTGATTTAAAAATATCATATTATTTTTTTTAAAACAATGGAGATCGGACGTTATCTAACAGCTAAAATACTTTGTATTGTCCTTATATTCTAAAACAAAATCTATAAAATTAGTTACTAAACTGTAATTTAATCCGATGGAATTAAGTAGTTTTATGGTAAATTGTGCTAACAGTAAAGTTTGTGAGAAAAAGTTATCCTCATTCCATCTTATAATACATTCTTCCTTGCTTGCTTTTAAAGCCCTATCTTTTGCTATCAGTATAAGTAAAGTTATTTGTGTGAAGTCATCCCCTTTAAAACAATCATAATAAATATTAAATAAATAAAAATTTTCTTTTAGAAAGATAAATTCAGGACATTCATTATTATATATTTTATCCAAAAATGTGGCCATACAGTGAGCAAAATATTTTGCAAACTTGCATTCAAAAATTGCATGCTCACTGTCATTTATAACTTTGCATGATTTGCATAAATTGCTTTCAATAATATTCCATTTAAAAAGTTTGTTAGAGCTAACTAATGTACGAGTAAATTGTTCAAAAAGAAAACTCTTAAAATACATAGTTATGGGCAAGTTAAGTATTATATTAAAACTATATTTAAAACTTTCCATGTCTGGGAACCATTTTTTGTCAATTTTTCGTGAATTCAAAGAAGGATGTGCTGACCAAATCTTTTTCTTGTGCATTTGCTTAAAATAAAGGGCAAAAATGGAAGGAGAATTAAATGACATTGTCATAATAGTTTTATTTGAATTTTTGCTTTGTTTTGAAGAAATACATTCTAAAGTATTAAACTCAAATTCATTTGATATATTTTTAACTATTTTTGCTATTTTCTCATATAATTGGTTATGTCCATACAAGGTTTGCTTTAAATTTTCGTTTAACCTGTTAAAATTAACAAAAAAAAAGCCAACTTTAACGGACGGACCGCTCCTAATTATATAAAAACTGTGCTTTTAAAAATAGAATGACTAAAATCGGTCAAAGGGGGTCAAAGGAGGGGGGGAGGGGTTATTATTAGATAATTATTTCTTCGTTTTCAAACCGGAAGCAGGTTTTAAACTCCTTTTGTTAAATCTACTCTATAAACAACGTTTTTATGTTTGTATCTTACTCTAGATTTGCCAATAACAGTTTTAAGGATAAGTGATTTAATCAAGGAAGAAAGCAGGGATTTAAAGGGATAAAACAATGACCAATAAATTAATGTACATCCCCAATGATGATACACAAAATTATCCCTTCTGTAGAGTAAGATTAGTGGTTGATACGTTTGAACACTTATCTTAATAAACCAACTAATCAATTCCCCAAAGTTATTAAGCCAACGAATAAAAAAACGCTATTATAATACTTTGGGGACCAGTGTAATAAACAGCCCAATGTCCCCTCCCTCCCTACATAATAAAATCGGTCAAAGGGGGAAAGGGGGTCGAAGGGGGCGGCGGGGGGGGGGTTCTATTAGATAATTATTTATTTCTTCATTTTAAAACCGGAAGCAGGTTTTAACCTCCTTTTGTTACATTACACCCAAAAGAAAAAAGGGATCTTAAGGGATAAGACAATGGAGGATAAATAGATGTACAGCCCCAAATATGATAAACAAAATTACTCCTTTATTATTGGTTAGAAAGTTTGGACACTGCCAGTAGAAGTACCCAAAGTTTTTAGGAAAGAATAAGAGACGTGTTTATAAAACTTTGGGTACCAGTGTAATTTACAGTCCAATGTCCCCAACCGATAAATTTATTTAAAACGGCGTAGCTACTCTATAATAAGAAGATGTATGTACGTCCATGAAAGACATGAACCTAGTAATAGTGTCTAACTTTTTATCTTTGTGACGTAACAAAAATCAAAGGATGAGAGGGGAGGTGGGAAAGGAAACCCATAAAAAAGAGATGGATTTTTGTTACGTCACAAAGATAAAAAGTTAGACACTATTATAGGTTCAAAGACATTATAACAGGGTTCTAAAGGGATAAGACAATGGCCGATAAAAGGATGATATTCAAAATTACCCCTAACGTTTGGACCCAAGATTGCTGAGCCAACGAATTAGAGAACATTTTTATAAGACTTTGGGGACTAGTGTAATAAACATCCCAATTTCCCCTCCCTCCCTGCATTTGTAAACATTGAAAAGTAGGATTGGGCCACATACTTTTTTGGCCGGATACCGGATATCCGGTTGATTTCTTATGTCGGATATCTGGCTTACGTTCGATATCCGGCAAATTACCGGATATCCGGCATTAGAAATCAGCCCGATATCAGGTATCCGGATAGTTTAAATATCCAGTATCCGGCCGGTTATTGAAAATGGCCGGATATCCGGCCAAACCCTAATGAAAGGCTTCCATAAAACAAAATCTGAAAATGGGAAGGACATAATGGACTGTAAATTACACTGGTACCCAAAGTTTTATATTAGTTGGCTTAATAACTTTGGGTATTTAAACAATACTACAAAAGGGGTAATTTTGTTTTTTATTCTTATGGATCATACATCATTTTCTATTTCATTGTCTTTTACCTTAAAGTATTGACAAAATAATAATAAGCAACAAACAAACGTATGTATATTGCTTATTTATTGGCTAGGTTAGGTAAACTTACGTAACCCTAGAAGGGTTCCCGTAAACTAGTAAGAAACCATCCCAGGACCTATAAGAAGCTTCAATGTAAAGGAGAACCTTATCGGTTCAGCGGTTAGCTTTCTTAATAATTGCAATAGTTTTTACCAAAGGCCTCAATATTGTAAGAGCTAAGACTCTAGGGGGCTGGGTGTCGCTTCGGGTTCTAGACCTCTCCACGCACCTTGAAACATCTTATTTTTGCGGTGTAAAGCGCCCATTCGCCATCCCTTTGATTGCACGACCTTTGTCTGAGAAGTCCTAACTGAGCATGGTAATGAGTTGCGCCTGTTTTGGGCCAAGGCATTCCGCCTCTACTCCAACTATTAATGTCGCGCACCTTACATAGCAGCAGTAGGAACCTTTTTTAACATATTAAGCTATGACGGGGTGTAAAGCCGAGATTCGAACCTATCACCTCCCCGACGACGAGCGATTGCGCTACGTGTTGAGCCACGGTCAGGGGTTAGGCATTAATATTATTTCCAATTATACCAAGAATCAATAGTTTTAAATAATAAGGACCAATCTATCAAAATAAGGCACCAAAATAGCTTTAACTCTAACTTATTGTTATAAGAATTTTTATGCTATGTTTCAAAAGAAAAGGACAATTCTAATACACAGAGCTATCCGTTGAACGGACATACTGACAGACAGACCCAACCTAAATTAGTTAAAGACAGCTTTCCGCTGATATTAAATTGAAAAATTATAATATTAAAACCAATTTTATTAGCCCCGAGGGGCCAAAGGCAAGGGCTAACAAATTCTAATTTTATTATTTTTATTATAATTATAGTGGAAAATTGTCTGTAATGATGTTTCAGTATGGCTGAGAACCGGTTCTAATCCAGCGGACATTGATCGGTTTCGAAGCCATACTGGAAATAATTTCTGAGCTGGATCTTTAAATCATTTTAGTGGTGCGCCAGATCGGGGTGAGCCAACTTTCCACCAATGAGAGCAAAGCATTTTGTGAAATGCCGCGCTGTGATTAGCTGAAATTCGGCGCACCCTGATCTGGCTCACCACTAAAATGATTTAAAGATCCAACTCTGAACAAATGTTTTACATAAATTAATCTTTATAAATATTCGCTTATCCGCCAGGGAGGGAGGTGACAATGGGCTGTTTATTACACTAGTCCCCAAAGGCTTAAAATAATGTTTTCTTATTCGTTGGCTTAACAACTTTAGGGGCTTTAATTGAATTTTGATTGGTTTGTTCATATAGTTAAGTGTCCTTACGTTTCAACCACAAATTATAATCTACAAAAGGGGGAAACTTGTGTATCATCATTGGGGATGTACATCAATATATCGGCCATTGTCTTATCCCTTTAGATCCCTGCTTATCTTAAGACACACATGTATCTGTTTAGCAGTTATCATAGATACACTTATTAGATGTAAAGGGTCAATTATTAAAGTTTCAAAATTACCATTACCTGTGTGGGCGGAATTCTCGTTTGATTTTTAAGTGATCATTTAGAGAATCCAGAGCATCATCCATGATACGCTAACACCCAAGGATATTAGGTGAAGTAACATCCATCAGACAACCAACCCTTTGATTGCACGACCTTTGTCTGAGAAGTCCTAACTGTGCATTGTAGTGATTTGTACCTGTTTATGGGCTAAGGCATTCCCCCTACTTATGGATACACATATTAGATTTAGATGGACATTTATGATTGACAACTGAAAAAATTCGGAATAGTTAATTCTTGCATCGTATTATAATAAATATATTCATATATAAAAATGTACAGTTATAAGATTAAAACCAGTTTTTTTAGCCCTGAGATGCCAAAGGCACGGGCTTCAGACACCTATGTTAGGGGGCAAATGTGATTTTCTTGGCAGTTGTTCAAGGGAGATGTAAAACATTTTTTTTGTGAAGATTCCTGCTACCAATAAGCATAAAGTATGTAATTTACTTTGTCCGTCAGTCTGTCAGTCATGCTACAAAAATGAAAATAAAAATAAATAGATATTTTAGAAAGTTTTTCTAATTCTTGATTTTAACAAATGCTCTAGAAATTTCCTTGTCTGCATTCCAATCCATGATTTTTGTTCTTTGCTACTTATGGATGTTGTCATATTTGTTATTTAATATCTATAGTTGCGCAATTATTTTTTAACAGAAACTGTAAATTTTTTATAATTCTAAAAGGCCCTCCACCCCCCCCAATATTTTTGGGGTTTAAATTTATAATTCTTCAACATCTATATCCCTTACATATATTATTTGGGTATAATTATTCCATATAATTTTTTAGCAAATTTTTTTATTATGCCTCTATATCTGTTATATTTATTTTTAGGGTATATTTGAGCTAAATACTGCCAGGGAGGAAGGGGACATTGGGCTGTTTATTACACTAGTCCCCAAAGTTTTACAATAACGTTTTCTTATTCGTTGGCTTAACAACTTTAATTTCTTTCATTGAATTTTGATTGGTTGGTTAATTTAGATGAATTTCCAAACGTTTCAACCACAAATTGTAATCTACAGAAGGGGTAATTTTGTGTATTACATGGGGGATATTAATCAAATATTTGGCCATTGTCCTATCCCTTTAGATCCCTGACATACTGCGCCCTCGTATAGCTAGGGGCTATCATCTTATGAATTCATCCATAAAGTTTTAGAAAAAGAAGAAGATGATATTTCAAGATACACTAGTTTTCTTAATTTTATATACATACAAAAATAAATGTTTTGTAATTTGTTGTTTGTCTGTCTGTCTGTCTGTCTATTTGTCTGTTTGTTTGTCTGTCTGTTTGTCTATCTGTTTGTCTGTCTGTATGTCTGTCTGTTTGTCTGTCTGTCTGTTTGTCTGTCTGTTTGTCTGTCTGTTTATCTGTTTGTCTGTTTGTCTGTCTGTCTGTTTGTCTGTCTGTTTGTCTGTCTGTTTGTCTGTTTGTCTGTCTGTTTGTCTGTCTGTTTGTCTGTCTGTCTGTCTGTTTGTCTGTCTGTTTATCTGTCTGTTTGTTTGTCTGTCTGTTTGTCTGTCTGTTTGTCTGTCTGTCTGTTTGTCTGTCTGTTTGTCTGTCTGTTTGTCTGTCTGTTTGTCTGTCTGTTTGTCTGTCTGTTTGTCTGTCTGTTTGTCTGTCTGTTTGTCTGTCTGTTTGTCTGTCTGTTTGTCTGTCTGTTTGTCTGTCTGTTTGTCTGTCTGTTTTTCTGTCTGTTTGTCTGTCTGTTTGTCTGTCTGTTTGTCTGTCTGTTTGTCTGTCTGTCTGTCTGTTTGTCTGTCTGTTTGTCTATCTGTTTGTCTGTCTGTTTGTCTGGCTGTTTGTCTGTCTGTTTGTCTGTCTGTTTGCCTGTATGTTTGTCTGTCTGTCTGTTTGTCTGTCTGTTTGTCTGTCTGTTTGTCTGTCTGTCTGTTTGTCTGTCTGTCTGTCTGTTTGTCTGTTTATTTGTCTATTTGTCTATTTGTCTGTCTGTTTGTGTGTCTGTTTGCCTGTCAGTTTGTCTGTCTGTCTGTTTGTCTGTCTGTTTGTCTGTCTGTTTGTTTGTTTGTCTGATCATATATAGTGGTTTTTAAAATACTGATTCCTTGGACAACATTAGCGTAGCTTCTCTATACTAAGGTCCTAAATATGTATGTATGTCCTTGTACATTATCCTGTATTTAAGCAGTTTTGCAAAACAAATATTTTAAATTTTGACTAAACTTGCTTATTTATATTCTGCTTATTCAGTTCTGACACTTCACAAGTGTTAAAATTCGTTTGTCCTACCATTTCAGAGCTTCGCTTTTATGGATGTTGTCATCCTTGTTTTAAAACAATTTACTTATTTAGCACATAAAGTAAAAATAGTTTACTTTTAAAATTTAATAAAAGGGAGAGAGGGGGAAATTAAAGAAGAAAAAAAAGATTAAGTTTTGTTCAAAAGTCGCGTAGCATTATAATCAAATGTTGGTACATACAGACTAATTTAATTAATTATAGAAAATAAAAAATAATAAAAAATCTAAAAAATGAGGGGGGGATCATTAGATAAAGGCAGGAATCTTAAGGGATAAGACAATGGACAATGAATTGATTTACATCCCCAATGATGATAAACTAAATAACCCCTTCTGTAGATTAAAATTATTGGTTGAAAAATTAAGACACAGTTAGTTTGGAACCAACCAAATCAAAATTAAGCATAAGTACCCAAAATTTTTGAGCCAATTGTCCCCTCCCTCCCTCCCTCCCTGGATAAGGGGGATGTTAAAAGTCAAAAAATAGATAAATGTGTTAAATATTTAACCCCCTCTCTGACCCTACCCCCTCCCATCCCTAAATACACATATACACAAGTTCTACAATAATTCACATTGCTCCATGAATGGTTAAAACATTTAAAATTCACATTGCTCCATAAATTGGTAAAAATATAAAATTTGGATTATAGTTCCTTCCATGACATCCCTTCTTATGGGGCATTTCGTATTATTTTCACAGTAGATTTTCTGCTATTTCTAGCCCTGTGGGGGGCTCTAAATCTGCAGGGCCGATTGCCTAACCCTGATGGGCAATCACCTAACCTATCTTAACCAAAATCTACTGTGAAAATATGATGTCACAAAAGGGACTATAACAAAAATTTTGCAATGAAGCTCCTCAAAGTGCCTATATAAAAATGACGTCTTATAATACAAATGACCAATGATAGGCCAATACACAGACTAAATTATCAATGGCAGGCCATTATACATTTTGATTGACCAATGGCAGGGCATTACAACGTTATTTTTTACAGGCACTATAAAAAGCTTTATTTGGGGATATATCTCACAACTTCTTGATGTAGAAATATTCAGTTTTAGCACACTGTGAATATAAATGCAAATGTCCACAGATTGCCCACTGTGTAGCTAATATTTGAAGAGGTGTAATATAACATATATGGCCAATAATGACATTTAGATTCTTAATGTAAAAATATCCAGATTTAGCACACTGTGAATTCTCTAAAATGGCCACATATGGGCCACTGTGCTTCTAATATTTAAAGAGGTTTAAGATAACATATACATCCAATAACTACTTTTAGTTCTTGATGTAAAAATATCCAGTTTAGAACTCTGGGAAATATAAATAAAAAATGTCCATATGTGGGCCACTGTGCGTCAAATATTTGGAGAGGTGTAAGATAACATATATGGCCAATAATGACATTTATATTCTTAATGTAAAAATGTTCAGTTTAAGCACACTGTGAAATATATAAAAAATTGTCCAAATATCAACCACTTTGCAGCTAATATTTGAAGAGGTGTAGGATAACATATATGGTAACTTTTAGATTCTTAATGAAAAATATCCATTTTTAGCACACTGTGAAATCTCTAAAAATGTCTACATGTGGGCCACTGTGCAGCTAATATTTGAAGAGGGGTAAGATATCATTTATGATAACATCTTCTAGATTTTTAATGTAAAAATATCCAAATTTAACACACTGTGAAATATAAATAAAAATTCCACATATGGCCCACTGTGTAGATAACATTTGAAGAGGTTTAAGGTAACATATATGTTCAATTTTGACATTTAGATTATTAATGTATAAATGTTCAATTTTAGCACACATTGAAATCTCTTAAATGTCCACATGTGAGCCACTGTGCAGCTAACATTTGAAGAGGTGTAAGATAACATATATGTCCAATAACTACTTTTAGTTCTTGATGTAAAAATATCCAGTTTTAGCACACTGTGAAATATTAACAAAAATGTCCACATATGGCCCACTGGGCAGCTAATATTTGAAGAGGTGTAAGATATCATTCATGATAACATCTTCTAGATTTTTAATGTGAAAATATCCATTATAGCATACTGTAAAATATTAATAAAAATGTCCACATGTGAGCCACTGTGCAGCTAATATTTGAAGAGGTGTAAGATAACATATATAGCTATTAAGTAGTTCTGCATCATTGAGACATAAATATCATTTTCATTTCACAAAAATTAAAGGATAGTTAAATTGACAAATTATTATTTTAAAACTTGAATTTAACTGAAGGATCTCGCTAATCGCTGAACCAATATGGTTCTCCTTTACATAGTAGCTTCTCATAGGTCCTGGGAATGTTTATGTTTATATTTGAATATCAGTACAGAAGGATCTTGCTAATCGCTGAACTGAAATGGTTGTCCTTTACATTGTAGCTTCTCATGGGTCCTGGGAAGGTTTATAAATTTTCTGGGGGAGGGTACTACGACCCTCCAAAGATAGTTCGCCCAAGAAAAAGATCTTTTTTGATATGAAATTAAGATTGAAAGTTAGGTTGGTTAAATTCCATTTCAAGTCTTACTAATAGCCTTTAGGGGCGTAGCCGCTAGTTATTAATAGATCACTAATTATGAGTTTTTTTAATTTATAGCTTTTATACTGCTAAGTATTTTCATTTTAAAAGAGAAATTTTTTTAAAAATAATATTTTTATTGATATTATAGTGATTTTTGGTAAAAGGATTCCTAGAAACATGGGGCATAATGTATTATTAGCGAAGCATCTCTATAACCAAGTACTATAAATGTAAGTATGTCCATATTAAACATCGTGTATTTATCTAATTTTTTTACGAAATTTCTGTTGATGTTAAAAGCGAAGCTTTTCTATAATTAGGTTCGGTCCGTCCGTACATGTCTTTTTTTCGTTAGTTTAGGCATGTTAGAATTGTCCTATCGATTTCAAACTTTGCATGATGATTCCTGTAGTAGTTAGGTACGTTTTAGAAAGCGTAGCAACTCTATGATCGTTACCAGGATGTTCGTACGTCCAATTTGAACATGTTGATTTTTACTTTTTTAACAACCAATTATCCGATTAACAAAGCAGTTTTTCAACTAATTTACTTACAATATTGTTTAAAATTTTCTACATTTGCATTCTGATTATTCAGTTTTGACACTCTACAAGTGATAATGTTCTTTTGTCCTACCGTTTCAGAGCTTCGCTTTTATGGATGTTGTCATAGGATGTTGTTGAACGATTACTGGTCTGTTTAGCCATGTTAGAGTTTCTGAAGCATATACTAAATACCCAGAAATCTGAAGGGATAAGACAATGGACGATACATTGATATACATTCCCAATGATGAAAAATTAGATTACCCCTTATGTAGATTATAATTATTTTTTTAACCCTTTTTTAAATACCCAATGATTTTGGGGCAACGAATAACATGACGTGTTTATAAAACTTTGGGTACCAGTATAATTTACCAGAGAGTGAGGGGACATTGGGCTGTTAATTACACTAGTCCCCAAAGTTTTATAGTAATGTTTACTTATTCGTTGGCTAAACAACTTTGGGGACTTGGTTGGTTCATTAATTTAAATATCAACAACTAATTTGAATCCACAGAAGGGGTAATTTGGTCTTTTTATCATTGGGGATGTATATCAATTTATCGGCCATTGTCTTATCCCTTTAGATCCCTGGTAATTTAAAGTCCCAATGTCCTCTCCCTCCTTGGTAAATTACACTGGTACCCAAAGTTTTATAAACATATCATCATTGGGGATGTATATCAATTTATCGTCCATTGTCTTATCCCTTTAGATCCCTGGGTATAAGCAGATACTAAATACTTTAAATAATTCATCGCTCCGCATTTTTGACAAGAAACAAGGATGATAACATCCATAAAAGCGAAACTCTGAAACGGTAGGAAAAACGAACATTTAGAGTTTGTAGAATGTCAGAACTGAATAATCAGAATATAAATGTATAAAAGTTGAAACAAAATTGTTAGTAAATTAGTTAAAAACTGTTTAAATTCGTTGTTCAACATGTTTAAAATGGACATACGGACATTTTAATAGAGTTGCTACTCTTTCTTAATTGTACCTAACTACTACAGGAATTACCATGTAAAGTTTGAAATCAAACTAAATTAATGGGAAAAAAACGGACGTACGGACTGGCCCTAACTATAGAATAGCTTCGCTAAAATTGGAACCTCCCCATAAAATACTTGTGGAGCAATATAAACTACCATAGAGAGAGGGGACAATGGGCTGTTTATTACACTAGTCCCCGAAGTCTTATAATAACGTTTTCTTATTCGTTGGCCCAACAACTTTTGGGGCTTTTATTGAATTTCGATTGGTTGGTTCATTAAATTTTCAACCACTAATTTTAATGTACAGACTAAATCATATCATATGTATATCATTATTGGGGATGTATATCAATTTATGGCCATTGTCTTATCCCTTTAGATCCCCTTCCTCTTTAAAAAAAAATTAAATGAAAATATTTAGAAGATTTTCAGTAAAGAATTGGAAGATTTTTGTTGTCAAAAAATAAAATAAAAATTCTACTTATGTAATATCTACTCAGACGTTTGTTACTCCTGCGTTTGTCCTGGGTTCCAGGGATCTAAAGGGATAAGACAATAGCCGATAAATTGATGTACATTCCTCACGGACGTGCAAAGGGGGGGGGGGGGAATCAACCCTTTCCAAAAAATAAATAAATAAAGAGCTTGTACGTCCTTGCCTCTATGAAACAAAGACTATCCCCCCCCCCCCCCCCGCCGCCAAAATAAATTAATTTTCAATTCCCCCTCCACCAAAAACAAAAAAAGCTTGGACGTCCTTGACATTCCTAATGATGATACACAAATTACCCCTTCTGTAGCGTGAATTAGTAGTTAAAATATTGAACACTCAATATAATAAATCAACCAATTAAAATTCACAAAAGTTATGAAGCTAACGAATAAAAAAGCATTATTACAAAACATTGGGGACTAGTGTAATAAACAGCCCATTATCCCATCTCTCTCTCGAAGATTTTTCCATCACCAAATATTTCCAAAAAAGTATCAAATTTCGAGTTTAGTATTGCAACCAAAACAACTAATTTTTTTAGATTATAAAAATATATCTTGGGTGCTTTACTGAAGAGCATTCCCCCCCCCCCCTTAATTTTTTTTTATTAAGGGGCATATTCTATGCCTCACCCCTAAGGGGTTCCTGCGATGCCGTAACCCTACAGGGCTACCCAGTACCCAATATAACCCAACCTAACCTGACCTAAAATAATAAACCAACAAACAAATGAATAATTCCCACCCCCCAATTTTCATATTTAATAAAAGGGTTGGTTTTCTGTCGGGTGACATTTTAAATTTGACTTCTGGCTATTTTCTAAACTTATTTTGCCGTGGTTTTTAGTAAACTTTTAACACTTTAGGGGATGTGTTGTAAAAAAAGTAATAAAAATAAATTTAAACATTTTTACCAAATTTAGTTCAAAATTTGATCGCTAGAGTTTTATAACCTTTTATAAAAATATGCTGTTTATTTCTAAATATCAAAATAAAAATGTTTTAACAAATTTTCTTTAAAATCAACTTATCTTACTACTAAAACAAAATGAAATATTATTATTTTTTATATGAATTTTGTAAAAGTTTTATTTTATTCACGATATAACATAAAACGTGCAGCAAAAGGTTAACCCTTTGGGTCCACTGGTTCCTCGGTCCCGTAACCTAACCTTATTATTTGTAAGAATTTTCATCTCTACTGAGAATCAGGAGAGAAGGAAGGAAACAATGGGCTGTTAATTACACTAGTCCCCAAAGTTTTTAATAACGCTTTCTTGATCGTTGTCTTAACAACTTTGGGGACTTAAATGAATTTTGATTGGTTGATTCATTAAGTTGAGTGTGACCAAACGTCAATCATTGTAATCTTTAGAAGAGAGAATTTTGTGTATCATTATTGGAGATGTATATCAATTTGTCGGCCATTGTATCACTTCGGTTAATGAGATCCTTCGGTACAGACAAACAGATAGACATCCTGTTACTATTTAAAGTATTTAGAATATGTTTTCACATCTGGGAGGAAGAGGACATTTGAACTATAAATTAACAGGGATCTAAAGAGATAAGACAATGGCCGATAAATTGATGTACATCCCTTATGAAAAAAGACCAAATTATCCCTTCTGTAGATTAAAATTAGTTGTTTTAATGTTTAAACACTAAATAAATCAACAAAATTCACGAAAGTCCCCAAAGTTATTAAGCCAACGAATAAAAAAACTTTATTATATAACTTTGGGGACTAGTGTAATAAACATCCCGTTATCCCCTCTCTCTCTCAGATCACTAAATATTTTCAAAAAAGGATCAAATTTCCAGTTGAGTGTTGCAACCAAAACAACTTAATATTCAGATTATTAAAATAAATTTTGGACGCTTCCTGAAAGTACCTGTAAAGCATTTACAACCCCCCCCCCCTCCCAAAGATAATATAACTAATGAGAGACCAGTATAAATTTTACCATTGTTCAATTACAGTGTATACTGGCCACTCATTGGTCAACTTAATTGTATGATGTCGTTTTTTTTTGGTGCCACTTTACGCTGTCTCATAAAGGGCTACCCTGTACCCAATATAACACAACCTAACCTGACCTAAAATATTAAACAAGCAAACGATATACAAACCCCCATCCCTCTATTTTCATATTTGTTTAAAGTGTTGATTTTCTTAGATTTGACTTTTGGCTATTTTCTAAACTTTTTTCCGTCGTTATTGATAAACTTTTTACAATATAGGGGAAGTGTTGGAAAAACAAGCAATAAAAATATTTTAAAATTTAAACTAAAATATAGTTCAAAATTCAATCGCTAGAGTTTACTAAACTTTAAAAAACTTTTCTGTTTGTTTCTAAAAATTTTAATTAGAAATGTTTAAATAATTTTGCTTCAAAATAAATTTATTTTAATTGTTAACTACTAAACCAAAATAAAATTTTGTTATTTTCAATACGAACTCTTTATATATTTTAATTTATTTACAATAGTAAATAAAAATCACAATTAACTGTATTGATTGGATGACAGCAGTAACAGATTGCTTATTATTTGTAAGAGATTTAATCTCGATTGAGTATCAGGAAGTAAGGGGACAACGGGCTGTTTATTACACTAGTACCCAAAGTTTTTAATAACGCTTTCTTAATCATTTGCTTAACAACTTTGGGGACTTAAATGAATGAATATATCAATTTTTCGGCCATTGTCTCACTTTGGTTAACGAGATCCTTTGGTACAGACAGACATCCTGTTCCTTTATTTAAAGTATTTAGGAGGTAGAGGACATTGTGACTATATATTAACAGGGATCTAAAGAGATAAGACAATGGCCCATAAATTGATGTACATCCCCAATGATAAAAAGACCAAATTAACCCTTCTGTAGATTACAATTACTTGTTAAAACGTTTGAACACTCAATAAATCAACCAAATACACTAAAGTCCCCAAAGTTATTAAGCCAACAAATAAAAAAACATTATTATAAAACTTTGGGGACTAGTGTAATAAACAGCCCATTACCCCCTCTCTCTCTCAGATCACCAAATATTTTCAAAAAAAAAGATCAAATTTCGAGTTTAGTATTGCAACCAAAACAACTAATTTATTTAGATTATAAAAATATATCTTGGCTAATTTACTAAAGAGCATTTCCTCCCCCCCCCCCCCTTAATTATTTTTTTTATTAAAGTGCATTTTCTATGCCTTATCCTAAAGGGGTTGCTAACACTAATATGACGTCATAAGATAAAATAACCAATGAGAGGCCAGTATAAATTTTACCATTGTTCAATTACAGTGTATACTGGCCTCTCATTGGTCAACTTAATTGTATGACGTCGGTTTTTTTTTGGTGCCACTTTACGCTGTCCCATAATGGGCTACCCTGTACCCAATATAACACAACCTAACCTGACCTAAAATAATAAAATAATAATACTTTCCTCTCCCTTTATTTTCCACTAGTGGCTTCGCCCATAGCCTCTAGGGGCTTTGCCCCAATAGTTTTGTTCAAACCGATTTTTTGGGGAATATTTTTCATTTTTTGGGGGGGTTGGGGGTGTCCCACCACTCAAGAAAATAGTTATAAACCTTCCCGGGAACTATGAGAAGCTACCCTGTAAAGGAGAACCCAATCGGTTCAGCGGTTAGCGAGACCTTCACTACAAACAAACAAACAGACTGCCATCGTTCTACTTTGTATTACAGATAAAAGGGTTGGTTTTCTATGGGGTGCCATCTTAGATTTGACTTCTGGCTGTTTTATACACTTTTTTCCGTCATTTTAAATAAACTTTTTACACATTAGGGGATGTGTTGTAAAAACAAGCAATAAAAATAAATTTAAACATTTTTACCAAAATATAGTTCATAATTTGATCGCAAGAGTTTAATAAACTTTTATAAAAATATTCTGTTTATTTCTAAAAATTAGAATTTAAAATGTTTTAATAATTTTGCTATTAAATCAACTTATTTTACTTGTTAAATACAAAAACAAAATGAAATTTTGATATTTTTAATACGAATTCTTTATATATTTTATTTTATTTACAATAGTATAAAAAAGCATCATTTGCATAAGTTGCAACAAGAGCATTCCCCAGTAAAAGCTTGTCTTATTATTTGTAAGAGATATCATCTCTTCTAACAATGGTGTTATCCTCTCTCTAAGGAATTCATCCCCAATGATAACACACAAAATATCCCTTTAGTAGATTTGATTAGGGGTTGAAATGTTTGAATATTCATTTAGTTTAACAAGATCCTTCAGTACAGATAGACAGACAGACCTCCTGTTACTTTATTTAAAGTCCCCAAAGTTATTAAGCCAACGAATAAAAAATCATTATTATAAAACTTTGGGGACTAGTGTAATAAACATCCCGTTATCCCCTCTCTCTCTCAGATCACTAAATATTTTCAATAAAGGATCAAATTTCCAGTTGAGTGTTGCAACCAAAACAACTAAATTTTCAGATTATAAAAATAAATTTTGAGCGCTTTTTTCTAAAGTGCCTGAAGATCATTTACCCCCCCCCCCCTCCTCCTCCCTCCCTTAATAATTTTTTTTATTAAGGGGCATATGCCTCATCCCAAAGGGGTTCCTAACACTAATAGGTTATCCTACAATGCTCTTACCATAAAGGGCAAGACAGCGAAAAGTGGCACAAAAAATGACGTCATAAGATAAAATAACCAATAAGAGGCCAGTATAAATTTTACCATTGTTCAATTACAGTGTATACTGGCCTCTAATTGGTCAAATTAATTGTATGATGTCGGTTTTTTTAGTGCCACTTTACGTTGTCTCATAAAGGGCTATCCTGTACCCAATATAACCCAACCTAACCTGACCTAAAGTAATAAACAAGCAAACTATATACCCCCCCCCCACCCACCCGCCCTATTTTCATTTTCAATAAAAGGGTTGGTTTTTTGTCGGGTGTTATCTTAGATTTGACTTCTGGCTGTTTTATAAACTTTTTTCCGTCGTTTTTAAGAAACTTTCTACACATGTGTTGTAAAAACAAGCCATAAAAATATTTTAAAGATTTCTACTAAAATATAGTTCAAAATTTAATCGCTAGAGTTTAATAAACTTTTATAAAAATATTCTGTTTATTTCTAAAAATTTAAATTAAAAATGTTTAAATATTTTAATCTTAAGATCAACTTATTCTTATTCTTAACTACGAAAACAAAATAAAATTTTATAATTTTCAATACAAACTCCTTATATATCTTATTTCATTTCCAATAGTACATAAAAAACACAGTCTTGCTTTATGGCAGTTGTTATTAACTAATTGAAGTGTGCCTTTTTATTTGTAAGAGATTTCATCTCTACTAAGTATTATAGTATGTTGTTTTCCTCAAAGATATACATCCCCAATGATAACACACAAAATTTTCCTTTTGTATATTTGGTTAGTGGTTGAAACTTTTAAACACTCGACTTTATAAACCAACCAATCAAAATTGAGTAAAGTTCCCCAGAGCAAAGTTGTTAAGAAAACGTTATTGTAAAACTTTGGAGACTAGTGTAATAAACAGCCCATTGTCCTCTCTCTCTCTCAGGGCCGATAAATTAAAGCACATCCCCAATGATGGTACACAAAATTACCCCTTCTGTAGATAAATCAAAATCGTAAGTTGTTAACCCAACAAATAAGAAGACGTTTTTATAAAACTTTGGGGGACTAGTGTAATAAACAGAGCCCATTGTCCCCTCTCTCTCTCTCTCTCACTCTCTCTCTCTCTCTCTCTCTCTCTCTCTCTCTCTCTCTCTCTCTCTCTCTCTCTCTCTCTCTCTCTCTCTCCTTCTCTCTCTCTCTCTCTCTCTTTCTCTCTCTCTCACTCTCTCTCTCTCTCTCTCTCTGCCCAAATAGCGTTTAAATATTTTATGGTCCTTATGGGCGATGTAGACTAATTTCGGACAAAACATCTCAAGAATTTGGCAAATTTTCAAGACCTTTCAAGATTTGAAAGATCAGCCATGTGACGTCATAAATATAAGGGAGATGGGAAGGAAGTGGGAAAGAAAACCCCTAAAAAAGAGATGGATAATTCCTCATTTTTATGAAGTCACATGGCTAATTTTTGAGACACTTTTTAAAAGCGAAGCTTTTCTATAATTAGGGTCGGTCCGTCCGTCCGTCCGTCCGTACGTCCGTCCGTCCGTACGTCCGTCCGTCACGGATAGCTTTTTTCGTTAATTTAGACATGTTAGAATTGTCCTATCGATTTCAAATTTTGCATGGTGATTCCTTTAGTAGTTAGGTACGATTTAGAAAGCGTAGCAACTCTATAATCATTACCAAAATGTCCGTACGTCCATTTTAAACAAGTTGATTTTTTTTACTTTTTAAATAGCTTTTTTTTTGTTAATTTAGGCATGTTAGAATTGTCCTATCGATTTCAAATTTTGCATGGTGATTCCTGTAACAGTTAGGTACGAGTAAGAAAGCGTAGCAACTCTATAATCATTACCAGAATGTCCGTACGTTCATTTTAAACATGTTGATTTTTTTTACGTTTTTAACAACAAATTTGTATGTGACCTAATTATCCGATTGGTCTGATTTTTGGTATACTGATTCCTGGGACAACAAAATACAATATTATAAGCTAAGCAACTCTATAATCAAGTCCTAAAAATGTAAGTATGTCCATAATCATTATCTTGTATCAAGCAGTTTTTCAACAAATTTACTTACCATTTTGCTTTGTCTCTTAAACATTCGCATTCTGATTATTCAGTTCTGACATTATACAAGTGTTAATGTCCGTTTGTCCTACCGTTTCAGAGCTTCGCTTTTATGGATGTTGTCATCCTTGTTGAGTTACTTTTTGGGTAAATTATCTCAATATCGTGGGTAATTTAAAATGGGGTGGGGGGGGGGGGAATGTACTAAAGAATATTTTGTAAAAACACTAGTTGCTGTACCCCTATAAGGATTAAGGGTTAAGGGTTGCTGTAAAGGATTAAGTAAATAAGTGGTAAAAATAGCCTAAAACTAACCCAGGGCTTAAGTCTGAAAATGAAATAGCCTAAAACCATCCCGGGACCTATTTGAAGCTTCACTGAACGGATCAGTCGAGTAGTTATTAATAGATAGATAGATAGATAGCAGGCTGAAATAACAATACCCACAATCCACCTACACTCTATCCCCTCCCCTCATATTGGGTCAACGTATTATCAATAAATGGCTTACATGTTAGCAACCTAAATTAACAACAATTTTTCCCCTGTCATAATATCCACGTATAATCTATTTCCAGTTTTGGATTTGACCAAAATACCCAGAGCTGAATCTTTAAATCATTTTGGTGGTGCGCCAGATCGGAGTGAGCCAACTTTCCACCAATGAGAGCATAGCATTTTATGATATGCCGCGCTGTGATTAGCTGAAATTCTGCGCACCCCGATTTGGCGCACCACCAAAATAATTTAAAGATTCAGCTCAGCTTCCTGGGAAATAACCTTCACCACCCCCCCCCCCCCCTAGCTGAAGATGACACCATAAGGTTTCATATTTTACAGGGAGAGAGGGGACATTATGCTGTTCATTACACTTGTCCCTAAAGTTTTAAATAACTTTTCTTTTTCATTGACAACTTTGGGAACTTTAATTGAATTTTGATTGGTTGGTTAATTAACTTGACTGTCCAAATGTTTCAACCACATTTTATAATCTACAGAAGGGGTAATTTTGTGTATCATCATTTGGGATATACATCAATTTATTGGCCTTTGTCTAATCCCTTTAGATCCCTGGGAAAGTAACCTTCACACACACCCACCCCCAAGCTAAAGATGAAACCAGGAGGTTTCATATTTTACGACCCCATAATATTTAGAATATTTGTGATTTTAGTTAATGTTTTACTCACTAGGCGGTGTGTAACAGATAATATTGATATTAATTTTTTAGATAAATTAAGAAAATTTTACTTCAAAAAAAGTTTTGGTAAATTTTATTCTTCCAATGTAGCAGAAACAAATTATAGTTAGTCTTACTAGAGTTTATTAAATTTTGGCACTAATGAAAAGTTTATCAATAAATTGATTAATTTAATAACGTTTATCATCTGAATGAAGAGGTCTACACAGGTTATTATTGTGCATTTTTGAGGAGATACTTCTCTACTAGCGGCATTTTAGAAGGGGAGAGTCGAATTTGATAATCCAATTTATTAAATTATTATCTTAGATATTTTTAATAAAGTAAAAAAAATGTTGTTGTGGGGAAGGTAAATTTTTTTTAGTTTAAAATTTTTTTTTTGTGGGGTGGGGGGTAATTTTTTTCTAGGGGCGATTTCTCTTGGGAGGGTAGTGGTACCCTCTCCCGAAATAGTTATAAACCTTCCCAGGACCTATGAGAAGATACCCTGTAAAGGAGAACCCGATCGGTTCAGCAAGATCCTTGGGTTTAAACACACAGACAGACAAACAAACATCCTGTTTCTTTAGTATGTGGATTATCCTGTGTGCTAAACTAGCAGCTAAGCCCCTAGAAGTCTCTCTAGGGGCGCTTAAGGTGTGACCTGAGGGGAAAAAGTCGACGCCCCTACCAATTTTGGATTTGAGATTTAAAAAGTAAATTAATTTTTAGGGGGTTGGGTAATTTTTTATTGATAGGGTGCAGATACCCACCCCCAAAACCTTCCCTGGAAGCCGTGGGGGAGGGGAAGGGATTAAGTATAAAAAAAATTTTAATTTGGAAAAAAAATCCAATGAAAACTGATACCAATATTACCAAAATTTAAAAAAATTGGATATAGTCCCTTTATTGGCAACGCTCCTTAAGGGGCGATCCTTCGTATTTTTCACATTAGCTTTTGTCCTATTTCTAGCCCCTGCGGGGGGGCTCTATCCCTGCGGGGAAATTACCTAACCCAATATAACCTAACCTACAACCTAACTCTAAAAGCCATGTCAAGAATCCCTAGTAATCTCAAAACGTGTAAGTAAGCAATTAACATTTTTTTTGGCTTACTTAAATGTGCCATTGTGCCATTTTTGTGGTAAATTACTGATAAGCCATAAAGAATACTAATTGCTTACTTATATCAGCATTCTACAACAATTTGGTCTTACTTGTGAGATAAAAGAGGGTGGAGTAAATAAATACTCAGTCATTTACAGTAAAAGTGGCTTATATAAGTTGAAGTTAAGAAAAAGAAGGAGGAGTAATAATTAATCCCTTCCTTCCTGTAAGCAGTTTATGAAAAAAAGAGAAGATTTGGCTGATATAAGCCAAATAAGCAACAAATGTGATTGATTGCTTATAAGTAATTTATCCAAAAATTGCATGATTTGGTATATAAGACAAATAAGCATTTATTATGATTGATTGCTTGTAAGTAATCTATCAAAAAATTGTATGATTTGGTATATAAGCCAAATAAGCATTTATTGTGATTGATTGCTTATAAGTAATTTATCAAAAAATTGCATGATTTGGTATATAAGCCAAATAAGCATTTATTGTGATTGATTGCTTATAAGTAATCTATCAAAAAATTGCATGATTTGGTACATAAGCCAAATAAGCATTTATTGTGATTGATTGCTTATAAGTAATCTATCAAAAAATTGCATGATTTAGTACATAAGCCAAATAAGCAAAAATTTGGATTGATTGCTTATAAGTAATCTATCAAAAAATTGTATTATTTGGTATATAAGACAAATAAGCAAAACTTTTAAATAATTACTTATCAGTAATTTATCAAAAAATTGTTTGATTTGGTATATAAGCCAAATAAGCAGAAATTTTGATTGATTACTTATAAGTAATTTATGAAAAAAATTTATGATTTGGCATATAAGCCAAATAAGCAAAAATTGTCATTGATTACTTATAAGTAATTTATCAAAAAATTGTATGATTTGGCTTATAAGCCAAATAAGCAAAAATTTTCATTGTTTACTTATGAGTAATTTATCAAAAAATAGCTTGTTTTGGAATAAGCCAAAAAAAAATGAAAAAAATTTATGATTTGGCATATAAGCCAAATAAGTAAAAATTTTCATTAATTACTTATAAGTAATTTATCAAAAAATAGCATGATTTGGTATATAAGCCAAATAAGCAAAAATTTTGATTGATTGCTTATAAGTAATCTATCAAAAAATTGTATTATTTGGTATATAAGCCAAATAAGCAAAATATTTGATTGATTACTTATAAGTAATATATGAAAAAATTTTATGATTTGGCATGTAAGCCAAATAAGCAAAAAATTTCATTGATTACTTATAAGTAATTTATCAAAAAATTGTATGATTTGGCTTATAAGCCAAATAAGCAAAAATTTTCATTGATTACTTATAAGTAATTTATGAAAAAATTGTATGATTTGGCATATAAGCCAAATAAGCAAAATTTTTGATTAGTTGCTTATAAGTAATTTTTGAAAAAATTGTATGATTTGGGATATAAGCCAAATAAGCAAAAAAATTCGTAAATTACTTATAAGTAATTTATCAAAAAATTGTATGATTTGGTATATAAGACAAATAAGCAAACATTTTCATTGATTACTTATAAGTAATTTATAAAAAAAAATGTATTATTTGGTATAAAAGCCAAATAAGCATAAATTTTAATTGATTACTTATAAGTAATTTATCAAAAAATTGTATGATTTGGTATATAAGCCAAATAAGCCAAACTTTACATTGATTGCTTATAAATAAATAATGAAAAAATTGTATGAATTTGCATATAAGCCAAATAAGCAAATATTTTTGTGGATTACTTATGAGTAGTTTATGAAAAAACTGTATGATTTGGGATATAAGCAAAATAAGCTAAAAAATTCATTATTTACTTATAAGTAATTTATCCAAAAATTGTAATATTTAGTATATAAGCCAAATAAACAAAAATTTTGATTGATTATCAAAATATTTTTTAATTGATATATAAGCCAAATAAGCAAGAATTTAGATTGATTGGTATGCAAGCAGGGGTGTATATTCTGCACAAGATTAATTTTTTTCTCCTGCTTCAAATTACCCCCCTCCTAGTTTTTTCCACTAAGTTGGGGGGAGGGGGCAAAATGAAAATAATATTTAAAGAACTCTATATTTTATTCATTTTTCCCCCTCTCCCACATATTTTTTATTTTTTTTCACCAAGAAGGGGAGGAAAATGGAAAACTGTTTTTAGTTCTCTTAATTTTACATTTCCCCCCCCCCCATTATTTCTCCAATCCCCCTTTTAGCAGAGTAGTTATGCAGAATATGCATCCCTAAATATAAGCCAAACAAGCAAGAATTTTTATTGATTGCTTATAGGTAACTTGTCAAAACATAGCATAATTATGTAAATAAGACAAATAAGCAAAATATTTCATTGATTTTTTCAGGGGCGTCCAAGCTTTTTATTTTGGGGGGGGTAATTTGTTTTTGGGGGGGGTAAAATGGCGCGCAAAGCGCGCTGCAAATTTTTTTTACCCCTCCCAAAATTTTTACCACGGGGGTAAAATTTGCTTGGGGGGGTTAATTACCCCCCCTGAAATCTGTTGGCAGGGGTAAATTTAGTTTACCCCCCCCCAAAAGTTACCCCCGGGGTAAAATTTTTGGGGGGGGTAATTTAAATTTTATTAAATATATAGTATTAAAAAAGCGGGCGAAGCGCACAAAAATTTTTTTTATTATAGATTTTTTATTTTGAAGGGGGTATTTACCCCCCCCAAATAATAGCCCCTCCTAAATGGTTGGGGGTGCCTACGGCACCCCTAGGGTAGGGGTAAATTTTAAATGGGGGGGGGTAAAATGAAAAAAATTTTGGGGGTGCCTAAACAACAAAGATATTCAGTAATAATTTTAAGAATATCTAAGTTGTTATTAACCATAACATTAAGTTAAAACTACGCATAAAATTGAACCAAGCCAAACTTTATTGCAAAGGAAACTATGAAAGATTATCAAGGTTGGACTTTTTTTAGGTTTTTAAATTATGTACATGTATTTTTTTCTTAGGCGAATGTACGGGACAGACGTAAAGACCCTTTTTATAAGATTATTAATATTAGAACTTAAATTGGATTAGTTTTTTTTATTGTATCGTATTATAGATCGCTTTCTGTGGATATTAAAACAAAAACATATGAGAATAGGAACAAAACTGGTATTAATACGATGTTATCACAGTTTATTATGGTTGAGAAACGGTTCTAATCCAGCTGATTCTAATCGGTTTCCCTACTGGAATATTAATTTATAGCATCGTATTATTGTCAGCTTTCCGCAGATATCATAATGAAAAATAATAAGATTAAAGCTGGTTCAAATTTTATAAATTTTTCAATTCTCATGGAAAATGGTCTGTAATATGATTCTATCCTTATTTTTTTCAGTATGGTTAAGAACCGGTTCTAATCCAGGGGATATTAATCCGTTTCGAAGCCATACTGGAAAATCAATTATACATTTCAAAAGCAAAGCTTCTCTATACTTCGTGTACGTCTGTTTGTATGCCCATATCGATTTAAATGTTTGCTTTATATTGATTTTTAACCTTTTTGACAAAAAAACCTCAAAATTTGATGCAGATTTCAAATCTCCCCCTAAGTTTAGAATTCCGGAAAACTTATATATCTTAATGCTTATTTAGTTATGCCACTCTTATACAATTGTTAATGTTCATTTCAGAGCTTCGATTTTATGGATGTTGTTTCTCTGATATCTATCAGGGATCTAATGGGATAAGACAATGGCCGATAAATTGATGTACATCTCCATTGATATTTGATAATTCACAAAATTATGACTTCTGTAGATTACAATAAGTAATTGAAAATTCTGGACTCTCAACTTAATAAGCCAACCAATCAATAGATTACAATAAGTAGTTGAAACTTCTGGACTCTCAACTTAATAAACCAACCAATCAAAGTTTAATAAAAGTCCATTATCTGTCCCATTTTATTCAAGTCAGAATTTAGTTCATAACATTTTTCGTCCATTGTTCCATCACTGTAGATTACCCTGTCCCATTTTAGAAAAATTTTGTTAAAATTTTTGCCCCCAGCCATAATATGGTTGATTTATGCAAAATAATGACCAATGCAAAATATTTTTTCTGTAATGCAAAAATTGCGATGGTACAAGCACTGCAAAATTTTTAAAATTTGCAAAAAGACCTGTTTTTAAAGCTCTTGTACCATCTCAATTTTAAAGATTTTAAAAAAATTTCAATTCTAGTGTGTCAAAATAAACCTGAAATTTACCAAAAAAAATGGGGGCAGTCTCAATTCTAACATATGAAGGACAAAGGTGTAGCAAGTAATCTTTCAAAGTAAAAATTGCCAGATTTCATACATAAATAATAGGGTTAGGCCGGATTGGATGGATACAGATATCCGGCTGATCTATAATTCTGGATATCAAGTATTTAGGTTTATATTGTCACACTAGAATTGAAATTTCATAAAAATCTTAAAAATTGAGATGAAACAAAAGCTTTAAAAACGGTCTTTTTGCAGATTTTAAAAAACTTGTACCATCTCAATTTTAAAGATTTTTACAAAATTTCAATTCTAGTGTGTCAATATAAACCTAAATACTTGATATCCAGAATTATGAATTAGCCGGATATCTGTATCTATCGATTCCAGCCCAACCCCATTATTTATGTATGAAATCTGGCAATTTTTACTTTAGAAAATTACTTGCTACACCTTGTTCCATTATATGTTAGAATTGAGACTGCCCCCATTTTTTTGGGTAAATTTCAGGTTTATATAGACACACTAGAATTGAAATTTTGTAAAAATCTTTAAAATTGAGATGGTACAAGAGCTTTAAAAACAGGTCTTTTTTGCAAATTTTAAAAACTTTGCAGTGCTTGTACCATCGCAATTTTTGCATTACAGAAAAAATATTATGGCTGGGGGCAAAAATTTTAACAAAATTTTTCAAATCCGGGACAGGCTACTGTAGATATATATACTAATATATATTTAAAGTGATTTTTTTTATATTGGACACCTGTTGTTTCCAGTATGGCTTTGTAACCGATTAATTTCCGCTGGATTAGAACCGGTTCTCAGCGATGTATAGCATCTTATTACATTAGAGACGAATTTCCCATGAATATCAAAAAATGAAATTATAAAATTATTACCAGTTTTGTTAGCCCGGGCTTTCGGCCTCTTGGTTATGTAATCGGTATATCCCTGCATTTTACTTCCAATTTACTATATTTATAACTAGCGGCTGTGCCTCAGCTAGGACCTTTGCCTTCATTTAACAATTTCTTAGATTATTATTATCTTATTGTAATTATCCGTTGTATTTATTTGAAATTGGCATTGCCCTGTATTCCATCAAATCACGAATATCAAGGGATAAGGCATTGGACGATAAATAGATATACAATCCCAATAATGAAAAAAATAACACCTTTGGAAAATTCAAATTATAGGTTGAAAAGTTTTGAACATACCAATCAAATTTCAATAAAAATGCCTAAAGTGTTTAAGCCAACGAACGTGTTTAAAAACTTTGGGTACCAGGGCAATTTACAGCTCAATGTCCCCTCCCTCCCTGTATAAACTATATTTTACTTTCCATTTATTAATTACTAGCGGCTGTGCCCCTAACAAATATGGGTTGTATATTCACTGGAATATGGAAGGGTATACAAATAGCCTAAAGCCATACCAATACTTATTCATAAAAATAAAATAGCCTGAAACTATCTCAGAAGCTATAAGAAGCTTCACTGTAAAGGAGAACCATATCGCTTCAGCGGTTATCAAGATCCTTAGGGACATACATACATACAGACAGAGTTCCTGTTACTTTATTATAAGGAATACAAATAAAATAGCCTAAAACCATCTCAGGACCGATAGGAAACTACCCTGTAAAGGTGAACTATATCGGTTAAGCGGTTACCGAGATCCTTCAGTATAGACAGACATACATACAGATAAAGACCCTGTTATTTTATTAAAACTAATAAAAATAAAATATCCTAAAACCATCTCAGGACCTTTAGGAAGCTTCACTGTAAAGGAGAACCATATTGGTTCAGTGGTAAGCAAGATCCTTCGGTATAGACTGACAGACATACATACAGAGAACCATATCGGATCAGTGGTAAACGAGATCCTTTGCTACAGAAAAAACTTTCTATTTTGTATATCGATAATATCTATTCTTTTTTATATTGCTCTATGTTTTATATTTTTATTATTCACTTGCGGTTGCGCCCCTTTTAATGTAAGAAGGAGGCAGAAAAATAACCTATACCATCTAGAGGGTCAAATCTAAACATGAAATAGCATAAAACTATCCCAGGACCTATGTGAAGCTTCCCTTTAAAGGAAATTCAATTAGTTCAGTAATTTATGAAATCTTTAGCTTCTTAAAAAAAACCTTACAACTTTATATAATAGGATATAACTAGCGGTTTTACAAACAAACCAGATTTTTATTTATTGGTTCAGTGTTAAATGTGTGTGTGTGTGTGCATGTGAGCGTGCGTCCTTTAGGTTTGACTGTGGTAGCGTTGCGGTCAAAACAGGTAGTAATCATGTATCCGTTTGAGGGTAAACACTGAGTTAGCATTGTGTGTTTGTTACAACAGTTAAAATTATTAGAGTATTAATAACCATCAATTCAAAGTTTGGAGTATGTTAAAACAAATTAATAATTATCTAGGATAATGCTGTTAACATTTTTAAATTCAAATATTAAATTTGATTGTTTGAATTCCAATATGTTTACATAGCAATATTTTATTATTCACATTTTTGAGAATCGATGTATACAAACAAACCAATACATCAAATACCAAGCCATATTAATTATAAGGTAGGGTGAAGTAAATAAACAAACATATTTCAGTATGTATTTCAAATCAAAATTTCCTTCTGAATGAACCGACTTTTATGCATACTGAAAAATATGTATTATTATGTAGACAATTTCTAAGGTATAGACCCTTTCGTGGCAACGCCCCTCAAGGGGTGATTCGTCGTATTTTTAAATAGCACTTTATAGGTTATTTTAGTTTAGGTTAGGTTAAATTGGGTTCGGTGATTGCTCCGCAGCCCCCCACAGGGGATAGAAGTAGGAGAATAGCTACTGTGAAAATACGAAGAAACGCCCCTTAAGGGGCGTTGCCAGGAAAGGGACTATACCCAATTTTCTAGTTAAAACGAAATTTCCAGTATGGCTTTGAAATCTATTAATATTCGCTAGATTAGAACTGGTTCTCAGCCACACTGAAAAATTATGTAAAGAATCGTATTACAGACAGTTTTCCACGTATCTTAAAATAAAACTCATAAACCTAAAACCAATTTTCTATGCATAGGCACCGCGGGTTGAAGAAAACTGGTTTTAATCTTATAACTTTTCATTCTGATATCCGCGGAAAGCTGACTATGATACGATGCGATAAATAATTATATTCTTTCTTTTACACTTACATGGAAACTTTACAGTATACTGGTAGTAATATGATTTTTTAATATTCATGGAAAATTGTCTGTAATACGCTGCTTTACATATTTTTTTAGTATGGCTAAGAACCGGTTCTAATCCAGCGGATATTAATCGGTTTCGAAGCCATACTGGAAAATGGATTTTTTAATATTCCAAAGCAAAGCTTCTCTACAATTGGGTTCGGTTCGTACGTCCAAATTGGTTAGCTCATTTTGGTAATTTAAACTGGTTAAAATTGACCTGTCGATCTAAATCTAAGAACACAGTAATAGTGTCTGACTGATTATGACATAACAAAAAAAATTAGCCAATGAGAGGCCACTATAAATTTTACCATTGGTCAATAACGAATACAGTAATAGTGTCTGACTGATTATGACGTAACAAAAAAAATTAGCCAATGATAGGCCGTTATTGACCAATGGTAAAATTTATAGTGGCCTATCATTGGCTTTTTTTTGTTACGTCATAATCAGTCAGACACTATTACTGTGTTCGTCAATAACGGCCTCTCATTGGCTAATTTTTTTTGTTACGTCATAATCAGTCAGACACTATTACAGTGTTCTAAATCTAAGCACTATAACACTACAATCAAGTCCCAAAAATGTAAGAATGTCCTTAAATAGCATCATGCTACTTTCATAGCTTTGATTTTATAGGTTTGTCATCCATGTTTCTTTGATATTTATCAGGGATCCAATGGGATAAGACAGTGGCCGATAAATTGATGTACATAAATTTTGATAAATTTAGGGATTTTGATTAGTTGGTTTTAAACTTATTTTGCCCAAACTTCAATCAATTCAATTAACGATTTAAATCCACATAAGGGGTAATTTTATTTATTATCATTGTCTAATCTCTTAAGATCCCTGAATTATTATACACTACTCCTAAGGGTGGGATTCATCTTCGATTTTTAAGTAATCATCTAGGGTTTTTAGGCGAAAAAAGTAATTATGAAACTTTGGGGACTAGTGTAATAAACAGCCCAATGTCCCATCCCTCCCTGAAAAAAACTCGTTCATTGGTCAGCTAAAACTTTAAAATTTTAAAACTGTAGAATTAGATCTAAATGTTATATTTTTGATATAGTTTAATATTAGATTCAATTGACTTTCATTGTCCTATCCCTCTCTGAAAACATAAAATTGTTTGTAAAGTTGGTAGTGCTAGCACAATGAAAGATTAACTATAATACCCATTAATCACACTATTGCATTATTGTAAAGACCTGTAGATTAAATTAACTTTGGAGAAATGGTCAAGGACAATGGAAAATTAATCTTTGACAAACCAACTACGTTTTATGTAAAACTAGCGGCTTCGCCCCTAGCCTCTAGGGGCTTTGCCTAAAGTGGTAATAAAAAAAATTTTTGGGCGAAATACGTAAAAGGACCAAGGAAATCTTCCACAAGAAAAAAATGGGGGGGGGGGTTGTTTTTTGGGGGGGTTGGGGGTGTCCCACCTCTCAAAAAAATAGCCTAAAACCACCACAGGACCAGTAGGTATATTCCCTGAAGAGTAGAATCCGATCGGTTCAGTGGTTACTGAGATCTTAAGGGACAAACGGACGGACGGACGGACAGATGGACAGATAGACAGATAGACAGACAGACAGACAGACAGACAGACAGAAAGACAGACAGACAGACAGACAGACAGACAGACAGACAGACAGACAGACAGACAGACAGACAGACAGACAGACACACAGACGGACAGACAGACAGATATCGTTCTACTTTGTATTATAGATAGGTATTGTTATTAACAAACCATTGTCCTCTCCCTTTCCAGATAAAGTTTAACACATAGTTTACGTTCGTAAACCACATACATGGCCTATAAATTGATGTACAGTACATCCCCAATGATGACTTACAAAATTACCCTTTCTGTAGATTAAAATTGGTGGTTGAAACGTTTGAACTTAATAAACCAATCAAAATTTAGTAAAAGTCATAAAAAATGATAAGCCAACGAATAAGAAAACGTTATTATAAAACTTTGGAGACTAGTGTAATATACAGCCCATTGACCCTTCCCTCCGAAAAATGTGTAATGCATTATCATAGACGTCCAAGTTTTTTTTTTTGGGGGGGGGGGAGGTAAAAAATTTTTTAAGGGGGGGGGGGGTTAAATTGCGCACGAAGCGCGCTGCAAATTCCCCCCCCCCTAAAATTTTTACCCCGGGGGTAAAATTTGCTTTGGGGGGGTAATTACCCCCACTGAAATATGTTGGCAGGGGTAAATTTTGTTTACCTCCCCCCTAATCTACCCCCGGGTAAAATTTTTTGGGGGGGTAATTTAAATTTTATTAAATATTTAGTATTAAAAATGCGCGCGAAGCGCGCTGAAAAAAATTTTTGTTAGAGATTTTTTATTTTTGTGGGGGTATTTACCCCCCCCCCCAAATTGTTTTGGGGGGGTAATTACCCCCCTCCTAAATGGTTGGTGGTGCCTACGGCACCCCCAGGGCAGTGGTAAATTTTAAATGGGGGGGGGGGGGGTAAAATGAAAAAATTTTTGGGGATGCCTACGGCACCCCTAAATTCGTTTGAGGGGATAATCGCCACTTCACCCACCCCCCTTTTGGACGTCTATGTGCATTATGTTATAGACAATTTTATATGAACATTAAAATGAAAAATATAATATCAATGCCAGATTTGTAAGCCCATGACTTCGGCCCCTCATGGTAAACAAAACTGGAATTGATCTTTTAATTTATAAATTTACTAACCGCAGAATGCTGTCTATAATACGATGCAGTATAACTATTATCATAATTGGGGATGTATTGCAATTAAACATTCATTTTCTTATAGCAATAAAAACTGGCGCTTTCACTCAGGGAACTTTGTTGAGCACTGAAACCCTGAAACCTTTGAAATTCAAAGGACAATTCTATCATGCCTAAATTAACGAAAAGTTATTGACGGACATACAGACATAAACAAATGGACAGACAGAAAGACGGAGAGACAGGTAGACAGATGGGCAGACCAACGGACAAACTGACGGACAGACAGACGTATATATATCCTAACTATTGAATGATACTTTTAAGAATATTTTGAGTGGTAATTTAAATTATGCATTAAATTAAATTAAAATAGGCATGTCAGAATTTTTGTGATATATAATTATTCGATTGATCTGATTTTTGTAATACTGAATCCTAGGACAACAAAGTACAATTTTGTAAGCGTAGCATATATAAAAATGTAAGTATGTCCTTAAACATTATCCTGTATTTAAGCACCTTTTCAACAAATTTACTCAAAATTTTGTTTTAACTTTTAAACATTTGTATTCTGATTATTCAAATCTGAAAAAGTGTTAATGTTAATATTTATAATAAAATCATATAATGTAAAGCCCTACCCTATATCAATTCATCAAGTTGAACTGGTTATAAAACTTTGGGTACAAGTGTAATTTATGGTCCAATGGCACCTCCCTCCTTGTTTGCTCAAACAAATGCATCATAAAAACGTTTTAGGAAATAAAGCCAAACATTAACCCATTTACTAATTTAAAACAAGTAAATTTAAATAACAAAATGATTATCTCATAAAAAAGAAATTAAAAAGGATGGCGTCAAAAAAGGTAAACAAGGGTGACAACATCCATAAAAGCAAAGCTATAAAATGGTAGGACAAACGAACATTAACACTTGTATAGTGTCAGAACGGAATAATCAGAATGTAATGTACAAGAGTAGAAGCAAAATTGTAAGTAAATTTGTTAAAAACTGCTTGATACAGGAAAATGTTTATGGACATATTTACATTTTTGGACTTGAATATAGAGTTACTTCGCTTATAATATTTTGCTTTGTTCCCAGGAATGAATATACAAAAATCAGATCAATCGGATAATTAGATCACATAAAAATTTGTTGTTAAAAAGAAAAGAAAAATCAACATGTTTAAAATGGACGTACGGATATTCTGGTAATGATTATAGAGTTGCAACGCTTTCTAAATCGTAACTAACTACTACAGGAATCCCCGTGCAAAGTTTGAAATTTATAGGACAATTCTAACATGCCCAAATTTACAAATAAAGCTATCCGTTCTGGATGTACGGACGGACGTACATACGGAAGGACGGGGAGACCCTAATTATAGAGAGCTTCGCTTTTAAAAATATGACGAAACATCCCTTGCCACGAAAGGGACTATACCCAATTTTTATTATCGTAGGAATCTAAAGGGATAAGACAATGGCAGATTAATTGATGTACATCCTCAATGATGGTAAACAAAATTACCCTTCTATAGATTACAATTAGGGGTGCACGTTTGGACACTATCTATAATACAAAGTAGAACGATGTCTGTTTTTTTGTTTGTCTGTTTGTTTGTAACAAAGGATCTCGCCAACCGCTGAACCGATCGGGTTCTCCTTAACAGGGTAGCTTCTCATAGGTCCCGGGAAGGTTTATAACTATTTTCTTGAGGGTTGGGACACCAAGAGGCTAGGGGCAAACCGGCTAGTAGTTAATAAACCAACCAATCAAAATTCAATAAGAGTCCTCAAAAAATATGAACGTTATTATAAAACTTTAATGAATAGTATAATAAACAGCCCAATGGGTCAGCTTAATAACTTTTATCGAATTTTGATTGCTTGGTTCAAAAATAGCTGAGCCTGTGTCAAAACTTTTTGACCAATAATTTATTTATTTCTTATCGTAAATGGGAAAATTTTCATCAATTTATCGCCCATTGTCTTATTCCTTAAGATTCCTGGTAAAAAAAAATCTAGTTTGAAGTAAAAACAAGAAAAAACATACATCAATGCTTAAAAAAAACATTAACGCTTTCACTTGAAGTACCTTGTTGAGCACTGAAACTAGGCAAGGTTAGGTTTGGTTGTATAAGGAGGAGGGGAGGTGGGGGGGAGTTTATAACAACTTTATCTTAAGTTCTATTTTAAGATCTATTTTACGTTAAGTCTCTGTGTCCTGTCCCTCCTTGTAATATAATTGAATTATCAGGAACTAGCAGAAAATGAGGGGGGACAATGGGCTGTTTATTACACTAGTCTGCAAAGTTTTAAGATAATGTTTTCTTATTCCCTGGCTTAATAACTTTAGGGACTTTTATTGGATTTTAAATAGGTAGGTTATTAAGAACTAGCGGCTTCGCCCCTAGCCTCTAGGGGCTTTGCCCCAAGAGGTGATTTAAAAACAAAATTATGTCGAAATTCGTAAAAGGACCAGAGAAATCTTCAGCAATTTTTTTTAAAAATGGGGGGGGGGATTTTTTGTTTTTGGAGGGGTTGGGGGTGTCCCACCCCAAAAGAAAATAGCTTAAAACCACCACAGGACCAATAGGTATATACCCTGAAGAGTAGAATCCGATCAGTTCAGTCCCCTAAGATTAAAATAGCGTTTTCTTGTGCGATGGCTTAACAACTTTGGGGACTACAGAAGGGGTAAATTTGTGTGTCATCATTGGAAATGTACATCAATTTATCAGTCATTGTCTATAAATTCCTGTATTTTGATATAACTTCGGTATTTTGATTGATTGGTTCCAAACAAGCAGAATTTTAACTTTTTTGGCCAGTAATTTAATTTCACGTATTCATTCAAATCCGTTGGATGGGGATCGGTTCTCTTCTCATCCATACGAAAAAAACTATGTCTAGCATCGTATTTTATCCAGCTTTCTACGAATATAAAAATGTATAATCATAAGATTAAAACCAGTTTTTTTAGCCAGTGCCTTTGGCACCTCGGGGATAAAAAAAAATGGTTTTAATCTTAAAATTGTACATTCTGTATCCGCAGAAAGCTGTTTATAATACGATGCGATTAATAACTATTAAGGGGGAGGGGGGCAAAAGTGACACTTTTTAAAACCAAAACTAAAAGTCAACAAAGGAACTCAACTAAAAAAAAGAGTTACAGGTCTGAGATTTTGCATGGCAGTTGCTTTATAGGGGTAAAATATGTAACTGTGAAGAAACGGCGGCGCAACTGCCGAAAACCGCCGTTTCCCGCCGAATTTTTTTTGCCTTTTCTCGGCGGTTTTCGGCGGTTGCGACGCTGTTTCTTCACAGTTCCATAGTGTACCCCTATAAAGCAACTGCCTTGCAAAATGTCAGACCTGTAACTCTTTTTTTAGTTGAATTCCTTTGACTTTTAGTTTTGGTTTCAAAAAGTGTCACTTTCGTCCCCCCCCCCCCTTTTTGTATTGTAATTGGATATTTTCATCATTTTATACTTCATTTTCTAATTCCTTAAGATTCATGGTATAAATGAAATTTAGTTTGGAGTAAAAACAAGAATCATGTAGAATCCATGAAAGAGATGCTATAAAAAAATACTGGTGTTTTTCTCAGAGTACATTGTTGATCTCTGAAATAATAATTTATGTAATAGTTATTTATCGAATCATATTATAGACAGATTTCCGAATATAGAGAAATGTTACATTAAAATTATTGTTTCAAAGTACCCAAAGTTTTAAACAATCAAACACAACATAGTGGACCAGTGTAATTTACAGTCAAAAGTTCCCTCCCCTTATATTATTCAATAATAAATATTCAATATTTCTTTCTGTTTTAAAATTTATTAAAGCTTTGTAAACAAAGGAGAGAAAGGGCATTGGACTGGAAATTATACTTGTCCCAAAAACAAATCTGTTGTTTGTTGTCTAAAAAACTAGTATGTTTCTTTTTGGGTTGTACAAACCAACAGTGTCTTAACCTTTCTACTAAAAAAGTGTAACCTACAAAAAAGATTTATTGTAATTGAGGTGCTTACATAAATTTAACGTCCATTGTCTTATCTCCTTAGATTCCTGGTAAGATCAAATATTTAGTCTATAATGAAAAGAAGGATAGTTCAATCCATTAAAGGGAGGGAGGGGACCATGGGCTGTTTTATACACTAGTCCCAATAGTTTTATAATATTTTTTTTCTATTTGTTTGCCTAACAACTTTGGGGATTAGTTGATTCATTAAGTTGAGTGTCCAAAAGTTTCAACCACTAATTGTAATGGAAGATTTTTGTTTTATCATCGGGGATGTACATTAATTTCTCGGCCTTTATCTTATCGCTTTAGATCCCTGCATTAAAGCAATAATAGATTAGAAACAATTTAGTTATTTTAATTTCGTCTATTGTCACATCCCTTCACGATCCATACAATGCTTTACTGTGGTGGGCCTTCACGTCTGCATATTGTCATATTTAAAACAAATGTCCGTCCGTCTGTCCGTCCGTTCGTCCGTCTGTCAATCCGTCCATCCGTCCGTCCATCCGTCCATCTATCCATCCGTCCGTCTGTCTGTTTGTCCGTCTGTCAGTCTGTATGTCTGTCAGAGAAAAAGTGGGAAAACATGAATTTCTCGGCTCCTATGACAGATAGAAGGCTGAAACAATTTTTAGGGGGGGGGGGGGTAAATTACCCCCCCCTCAAAAAAAAAAATATCTCTGATAAAAAAAATTTTGCGCGCTTCGCATGCATTTTTAATACTGAATATTTAATAAAATTTTAATTACCCCTCCCCAAAAATTTTACCCCTGGGGTAAATTTTTTGGGGGGGTACACTAAATTTACCCCTGCCAACAGATTTCAGGGGGGGTAATTACCCCCCCCAAGCAAATTTTACCCCTTGGTAAAAATTTTGGGGGAGGGTAAAAAAAATTTGCGGCTCGCTTTGCGCGCCATTTTACCCCCCCAAAAAAGCGAATTACCCCCCCCCCCCCCTTAAAATTTACCCCCCCCCCAAATAAAAAGCTTGGACGTCTATGGCGGTTGGACTGCTTTTTAGCAGGTTTTAGGCTATTTTTGTTGATTTCACCAAAACTTTGGTGTTCATAATCCGATTTTCAAAATTTTTTTCGTTATAGATATCTAAATTAAATTTCCTGCCCTTTAATGAAACATCTATGGAGGTAGGACTGCCTTATAGCAGGTTTTTGGCTATTTTTATATTTTTACATATTTCCCCATATCTTTGGTGATTATGGTCTAAATTACAAAATTTTTGTAGTTAAGAATATCAAAATTAATTTTTCAGTTGTTTTATAAAACATCCATGGTGATTGGACTACATTTTAGCAGGTTTTTGGCTATTTTTATATTTTTACATATTTCCCAATATCTTTGGTGTTTTTGGTCCAATTTTCAAACTTTTTTAAGATGACAGTATCATAATAATTTTTCCTATTGTTCTGAGCATCCAGTATGTAATTTACTTTGAACATTTGTATGTCAGTCATCATACAAAATAAAATAAGGTTTTGTGTTTTTTTTCTCCAATTAATTAAATCTATTCTTGATTTTAAAGAATACTCTTTCTTTCTACTTGTAGGTATTCCCATCCACAATTTTTGTGCTTTGCTACTTATGGATGTTGCCATCCTTGTTCAATTTTTAACTTGCACTTCCATATTTCTTCTTGTAAGTCTGTATGTAAATCCATATGTCTGGACTAGCTAAATGTCCATTTGTTTGTATGTTTATCTGTATGTCCAACAATCTGCATGTCTGTCAGTCTGTATGTCAGACTGTTGTCAGTCTGTCTGTCTGTCTATATGTCCAACCATCTCTCTGTCCATCTGACTATCTGTCTATTTTTTACTCTATCCATTTTTCTGTCTGTCTATCCATCTGTCTTGAAGTCTTTCTAACTGTCCATCTGTTTGCATATCCATCTGTATGTCCATCTATCTATTTGTCCATCTGTCTGTCCATCTATCTATTTGTATTTAAACTGTTTTTCTGTCTGTCTGTTAGTCTTCTGTTAAGATTAATCATTTTTTAAGTAGTGCAACAATAACAATTTACACCTTTGTAAACAAAGATAATTATATCAATAAGTAGCACAAAAAAACATTCTATGCTTTTTAAACAAAAATAATAATTTATAATTAGCACAAAATAACATTCTATACTTTCTTTAACAAGAATGATTATTTTATAAGTAGCGCAGCAATACTAAGGTATACAATAAGTAGCACAAAATAACATTCTATACTTTCTTAAACAAGAACAATTATTTTATAAGTAGTGCAAAAATACCAAGCTATACCTTCCAATACAAGAATAATTAGAATATAAGTAGGGCAACATAACAAGAATACCTTCTTAAACAAGAATATTAACCCTAATAAATTGGGGGTAGGGGGGGGGGGGAGTTTTGCTATCTGTTTGAAAGTATATCTAAATGTCTGTTGATTTGTCTGTCTACATTTACATCTGTCTGTTTGACTGTCTGTCATCTTTCTGTTTATCTTTCTGTGTAAGGTTAATAAATACTTTTTTTAATTTTTAGAAAAAAAGGCATCAAGTTTTCAATTCCACCAATTTAAAATATTTTTTCAATGCTTTCATGTCATTTTGTCTGGTTTTTGGGACATTTGTCTGTCTGTTTGTTTGTTAGTTTGTTCATTATGTTTATTAGTGTGGGTTCATATTGGAAATTTATCTGACACCAAAGCAGGAACTTGAACTTGATTTTTATAACTACAATACACCTCTGGATTTTTTTGATTCATCTTAAGTCTAAAAACTGTTGGTTACCACACATTCAATTGAATAGCTATTTGTGAATTGTCATAAGCTCTAGTTTTTGGATACCTAAGAACTATTCCTGAGCTAAGTTTAGTATAGGAGCTATATGGTAAAATGTTCCACCATACTTAAAACTTTTCAACTTTTTTCTCACATTTTCAATATAGCTCCTAAACTACAAAAAGCTGAAAAAACTGGTATTCAAGGCACAATAATAATCAAAATGTTTAAAAGTTTCCTTATAAAAGTTCTACCCTAAATTAAAATACTTTTTTTGAAATTTATTCAGGTTTATTAACAAACAGGTATTGGAATATTATTTGTCTCTATATTTGATATATTTTATTAGTATTTATTGTTATTAAATGTTGATAAAAATTCTTGAATTGGAAATTGTTAAGAAATATTTTTATGTAATCCTATTTAGTACATTTGAATATATTTTGTTTGTCTGTAATTATTTTCCATTAGATTACTTCAGTGAAGAACATAAACTTATCACCTGAAAAAATAATAGGGGGCATTTAGAATCACTTTAAAAATAGATTGTTGTTTTTTTATTCAGTCTGTTGTTAGAGTGGTTTTGCTGGAACTCTTATAGACTTCATTTAATCAGAAACATCAAATTAATTTATATCAACTTGAATAAATTTTCATCAGAGTCTTTTGTATTATAAATAAATATATAAAATAATTTTTAAAAATGTTTGAGCAAGTTTATGTGAGGTGTTAGTAGCTCAAAAGAAAGGTAAGTAAACATAAGATAGCTGGTGTTCAAGCACATATTTCACAGTAAAAAGGTTGAATTAAAGAAAGCATAAAATAAATAAATGGATGACTTAAGTAAGCAATCAACCCCAAAAATGGCTTATTTAAGTAAGGATTTTGCAACCAAAATGGATGATTTAAGTAAGTACTCAACCCCAAAAATGTCTTATTTAAGTAAGGGTTTTGCAACAAAAATGGATGATTTAAGTAAGCAATCAACCCCAAAAATGGCTTATTTAAGTAAGGATTTTGCAACAAAAATGGATGATTTAAGTAAGTACTCAACCCCAAAAATGGCTTATTTAAGTAAGTACTCAACCCCAAAAATGGCTTATTTAAGTAAGGATTTTGTAGCAAAAATGGATGATTTAAGTAAGCAATCAACCCCAAAAATGGCTTATTTAAGTAAGGATTTTGCTACCAAAATGGATGATTTAAGTAAGTAATCAACCCCAAAAATGGCTTATGTAAGTAAGGGTTTTGCAACAAAAATGGATGATTTAAGTAAGCAATCAACCCCAAAAATGGCTTATTTAAATAAGGGTTTTGCAACAAAAATGGAGGATTTAAGTAAGCAATCAACCCCAAAAATGGCTTATTTAAGTAAGGATTTTGTAGCAAAAATGGATGATTTAAGTAAGTAATCAACCCCAAAAATGGCTTAATTAAGTAAGGATTTTGCAACAAAAATGGATGATTTAAGTAAGTAATCAACCCCAAAAATGGCTTATTTAAGTAAGGATTTTGTAGCTAAAATGGATGATTTAAGTAAGCAATCAACCCCAAAAATGGCTTATTTAAGTAAGGATTTTGCAACAAAAATGGATGATTTAAGTAAGTAATCAACCCCAAAAATGGCTTATTTAAGTAAGGGTTTTGCAGCAAAAATGGAGTATTTAAGTAAGCAATCAACCCCAAAAATGGCTTGTTTAAGTAAGGATTTTGTAGCGAAAAAGGAAGATATAAGTAGGACATTAATCACAAAAATGGCTTGTTTAAGTAAGGATTTTGTAGCAAAAATGGAAGATATAAGTAGGACATTAATCACAAAAATGGCTTGTTTAAGTAAGGATTTTGTAGCAATAATGGAAGATATAAGTAGGACATCAATCACAAAAATGGCTTGTTTAAGTAAGGATTTTGTAGCAAAAATGGAAGATATAAGTAAGCAATCAACTACAAATATAGCCTAAATGGCTGAGAAGGGATTAAATTTTGAGGAAAAATAATCCAGATTAAAATCTTAATCTGTAAGACATTTACGTCAAAAGCGTCCGATTTGGCTGATTCTTATCAGCCACCCTTATTTTTGGGGATTTTTAGGGGTTTATAGGGCAATAATAGTTCTTCAAGTAAGCAATTAACCTACGAAAATGGCTCGTTAGTCCGACATGTCCGATTTAAGTAAGCCACTTTTGTTGTAAAGTGCGGACTTTCCCGATGTGAGCACGTCCTACTTAAATCTGACAAAAATGCTTATATAAGCACAAAAAGAGGTAAATTGCTGAGATAGAGATTACTAGGGAATACGACGAATCGCCCCTTAAGGAGCGTTGCCACGAAAGGGACTTTACCCAAAAAATTCAATTGTTGGTCCGTCCGTTGAAATGATTGTTAAGCAGGGATCTAAAGGGATAAGACATAAGGCCGATAAATTGATGTACATCCCCAAGATTGATACAACAAAATTACCTCTTCTGAAGACTACAAATATTGGTTGAAACGTTTGGACTGGACACACAACACACACAATAAAAATTCTCAAACCAATGAATGAGAAAACGTTATTATAAAACTTTGGGGACCAGTGTAATAAAGAGTCAAATGTCCCCTACCTCCCCGATTCTCAGAACCATTAGAATAGGTCTGTTGATTTCAAACATCGAATGCTAATAAGTAGCGAAGCTACTCTATAATTTAAAATGTCCGTGTGTGAGTATGTGTGTCTGAAACGTTTTTACTCGGCTCCTATTCAAGATAGACAGCTGAAATTTTTAGTGAAGATTCCTTTGAATTCTGTCCATCTAATCTATACATTGTTTTGTCCATCAGTCTGTTACTTGTGGTGCTAGATCGAAGTTTTTGTGATTTTCTCAATTCCTATTCAAGATGGAAGGCTGAAACTTTTAGAGATTAATTTATTTCACATTCAAAATATTTTCACCAAGTTTTTTTTAAAGATTTGTTCATTAATTTGGGTGCTAGATCAGTTCCTAGATTTAAGGTTTTTGTGATTTTCTCTATTCCTATTTAGATATTGTTTTTGTTTAATTCAGAAAGCTTGCAGATATGTTGTTTGTAAATTTTGTATACAAAAAAGATCTGTATTTAAGTGAGTGAAGAAAATCGCTCAAAAAATCAGCATGTGACGTCATAAAATTGAGGGATTATCCATCTCTTTTTTAGGGGTTTTCTTTCCCACTCCTCCTCTCCTCGTCCCTCATGATAAGACATTGGGGACTAGTGTATTAACAGCCCAATGTACCCTCCCTCCCCTATAGCTTTGTAAGCTTTCCTTAAAAAGAGGTCTCCCTCAACATAAATTCATAGAAAAAAATGAACTATATACGAGACTAATTCCCCAACTATCTCCTATAATTTAGTAGTTCTATGCTAAACAAATCCAAAAATAAAATGTTTTTAAAAAATAAATATTAAAATATATCAATATTAAATGCTGAAACTATGTCAAAATATTAAAAATTTAAATAATAAGTATAATATGCCGTATAAAATCAAACTGATGAAAAAACTGTAATTGATGAAAACTTTAAATCCCTCTAGCGAGCAATTTTGGAACTAAAAACACGAAAAATCTCCTGCTGTGAAATTTAACACCGTTTCAGAGCTCGACATTTGACACCAAATATTTAGAGAGAGAGAGGGGACAATGGGTTGTTTATTACACTTGTCCCCAAAGTTTTATAATAACGTTTTCTTATTCGTTGGCTTAACAACTTTGGGGACTTTGAGTGGGATCATTAAGTTGTGTTCAAACTTTTCAACCACTAATTTTAATCTACAGAATTTAATCTTTTAAATTTTTTCCATATTTTACCAAACTTCCACTAAAATAAATATTTTATTAATCTTTCTATAAAAGTGACAGGATCTTTGTCTGTCTGTCTGTACCGAAGGATCTCGCTAACCGCTAAACCGATATGGTCCTAGCTTCTCAATGGTCCTGGGAAGGTTTATAGCTATTATGGGGGAGGATGCCACCACCCTCCCAAGAGAAATCTTCCCTAGAAAAAAATACTATTCTCTAACTCCAAAACTAAAATTTTGAGGAAGCGCTGGAAAGTGTAATTTATGACGTCATAAAACTACATCTCTTTTTTAGGGGTTTCCTTTCCCACTTCTCCTCTCATCCCTCCTTTTTAGATGTATTTTTATGACTTTTATTCAAATATTCGTTGAAAATTTTTTGTAATACGATGCTATACATGATTTTTTGGTATGGCTGAGAAACAGTTCTGATCCAGCGGATAATAATCTGTTTTTTTAAACATTTCAAATATTATTGATTAAAAATATTCGAAGATTTTTCCTTTTTTTTTTGAACATTTTTTAAAGCGAAGATTTTCTATAATTAGGGTCGGTCCATACATCCGTAACGGATAGTTTTCGTTAATTTAGGCAAGTTAGAATTGTCCTATAGATTTTAAAATTTGCATGGTGATTCCTGTAGTAGTTAGGTACGATTTAGAAAGCGTAGCAACTCTATAATCGTCACTAAAATGTCCGTAAGTCCATTTTAAACATGTTGATCTTCAACTTTATTAACAACAAAATTATATCTGATGTAATTATCCGATTGATATGAGTTTTGGAATTCTGATTCCTATCACAACAAGGTACAATATCATAAGCGAAGCATCTCTATAATCAAGTTATAAAAATGTCAGTATGTCCTTAAACAGAATTCTGTATTTAAATATTTTAAACCTATAATTTTGTCTAAACTTATATATTCAAATTTTTTTAAATTCAGTTCTAACACTCTACAAGTTTTTATGTTCGTCTGCCCTACCGTTTCAGAGCTTCGCTTTTGTGGATGTTGTCTTCCTTGTTTATTCAAAAAAACATATAAAACCCAATCTTCATGGGAATCGCTAAAACTTCCAAAATCAGGGATCTTAAGGGATAAGACATTGTAACTCCCCAAATTTGATAAATTATTTTTCTCGTATTCATTCGAATCCGGTGGATAGGAACCGGTTCTCATCCATACGAAAAAACTATGGTTAGCATCGTATTATATCCAGCTTTCTGCGAATATAAAAATGTACAATCATAAGATTAAAACAAGTTTATAATTGTATATTCTATATCCGCGGAAAGCTGTTTATAATACGATGAAAGAAATAACTATTCGTTTACTCTTATTAATCAGTTTTGATGTTAATTATGGCATCGTATTATAGACAGCTTTCTGTGGATATTAAAAGGAAAAATCATAACATTAAAACCAGCTTTGTAAGGCTCAAGGTGGCGATGGTCCGGGCTAAAAAAACTGGTATTAACCTTATGTGTTTTTATTTTAATGTTTGTGGAATATTGTCTGTAATACGATGCTATATATGATTTTTCAGTATGGCTGAGAACCGGATCTAATCCAGCGGATATTAATCTGTTTCAAAGCCATACCGGAATAAGGCTTCCTGTTATTTTTCTTTGATTTTTTTTCTTCGGTAGATTTAAAGGCAAGATTGAAATATTGATTTGATACTTTATTTGTGGCTAGTGGCTACGCTCCTATAACCCGTGACCCACGTAGCGCATCCGCTCGTCGTCGGGAAGGGGATAGGTTCGAATCTCGGTCCGACACCGCGTCATAACTAAAGATGATAAAAATGGTTCCTACTGCTGCTATGTCAGATGCGCGACATAAATAGTTAGAGTAGGGGGAATGCCTTGGCCCAAAACAGGCGCAACTCACTACCATGCACAGGTAGGACTTCTCAGAGAAAAGTCGTGCCATCAAAGGGTTGGTTGTCTGATGGACAAATGGACGCTTTACACCACAATCATAGGGCAAAATTGAAATATTGATTTGATACTTTATTTGTGGCTAGCGGCTACGGCCCCTAGAAGCCTCTAGGGGCACTAAAAGTGGAATGGGGAAAGATCGACCCCCAACCATTTTCAATTTGAGTTTTAAAAGAAAAAGTAAAAAAATATTATTTTTTTTTTGGGGGGGGGAGAGCGATTTCTCTTTGAAGGGTTGTGGTACCCTCCCCCAAAATAGTTAAAAACCTTCCCTGGACATAGAAGCTTCACTATAAAGGTGAACCATATCGGTTCAGCAGTTAGCGAGATCCTTCGCTACACACAGACAGACACACAGAGATAGATAGATAGATACAGACAAATGATTTTAATCTACAGAAGTTGTGATAATTTATCTTAATTGGGGGTGTACTGTACATCAGATTATCTTACATTGTCTTATCCCTTAAAATCCCTGGAGTCAAGTATTCCGTTCATTTATGACATTACAGACAGACCGACGGACAAAGATAATTATAAGTATCCGTAACCTAAACAAGGATGACAACATCCATAAGTAGCGAAGCAAAAAATTGTGGATGCGAAAATCAGACCATAAATACCAAAGTTATGGTGAAAAATACAAAATAGCCTAAAACCTGCTAAAAAGCAGTCCGCCCGCCATGGATGTGTTAAAGTTAATTATGCTGCTTAGTAATGGGAATGTTGTCAAAAAGTTTCAGCCTTCTATATGTCATAGAAGCCGAGAAATTCACGTTTCCCCCGCTTTGTCTCAGACAGACGGACGGACGGACATTTCGAATTATAGAGTAGCTTCGCAATTAAAAAACAACCCTGGATCTGAAGAGATTAGACAATGGCTGATAATTTGATGTTTATCCCCTATGATGATACACAAATTTACCCCTTCTGTAGATTTTAATTTGTGGTTGAAACTCAGCTTAATAGACTAAACAATCAAAAATTAAGAAAAGTCCTCAAAGTTTTTAAGCCAACGAATAAGAAAATGTTATTATAAAACTTGGGGGACTAGTGTAATAAACATCCCATTGACCTCTTCCGTCGAAGAATCAATCTATCTCTTTTAAACTTCAATTTTAAGTAAGACGTTTATTATGATTCCTATGGCTATAAGATAGAATTTTATAGATTTAGTTGATTTAAGCTGATGGGATGGTTTTAACATTCTATCAGAGCTATCCGTTGACTGTCAATTATTGCTGCGCTTATTATCTATAATAAAAAGTAGATCGATGTCTGTCTGTCTGTTTGTCTGTATGTTTGTAGCGAAGGATCTCGCTAACCGCTGAACCAATCGGGTTCTCCTTTACAGGGTAGCTTCTTATAGGTCCCGGGAAGGTTTATAACTATTATGGTTTTAATAGGTTGATAGTTTATTATTATGGTTAAAAATAAAGGATATTGTGAGATTCTCGCACACCCTCATAAAATGGGCTAAAATAACGATACCCCATCCTCCCCCTCTCTACTACCCTTCCGTGGCCATGGAGGGACGTATTGATCAATATCTGAGTACTTTATAAGCAACCTAAATTGACGACAAAAATTCGACAAAGCCCAAATTGTGTTAAAATTGTGTCAACAATGATCCATGTGACGTAATAAAAATGAGGGATTATCCATCTCTTTATTAGGTGTTTTTTTTCCCACTTCTCCTCTCATCTCCCTCATTTTTATGACGTCCCATGGCAGCAAATTCTCCTGTCACAATATCCACGTATTCTATATCAATGTTAGAATTTTCCAAACTTTATCTATCCATCTCTCTCTCTCTCTCTCTCTCTCTCTCTCTCTCTCTCTCTCTCTCTCTCTCTCTCTCTCTCTCTCTCTCTCTCTCTCTCTCTCTCTCTCTCTCTTTCTCTTCTTCTCTTTATCTATCCATCTATTTTCCAGCGCTTCCTTGCTTTTGAGATGCTATCTCTTCCATCCTCTCTCTCTCTGTCTCTCTATCTCTATCTTTGTCTGTTTCTCTCTCTCTCTCTCTGTCTGTCTCTTTCTATCTCTTTCAGTAAATCTTTTTCTATCTCTCCCTCTCTATCTATTTATCTATATCACCCTCTCTGTCTTTCATTGTTTTTTTCTGTCCCTCCCTCTCTTTTTTCTCCCTTAAGGATACATAGTGTCTTCGCCACTATAGCCTAAAACCATTCTTGATTTATTTTCATAAGTTGGCGAGATCTTATTAGACAAACAAACAAAATGAAAGGATAAATGTTTCGATAGAGATAAAATGAAAAAATGAAAAATAGGAGAGGGTATAAAGAGTGGATGAGAGAGAGAGAGAGAGAGAGGGAGGGGGGAAATAAAAGTAGAGAGATAGAGAAATAAAAATTAAAATACTAAAAATTTATCAAATAAAAAAAAGGGAGAGAGATACAGAGATACAGAGAGAGAGAGAAAGAAATTATGAGAGAGAGAGAAAGAAAAAAAAGATAGGAAGAAAGTTAAAGAGAAGGAGAAAGAGAGAGTGAGAGTGAGAGAGAGAGAGAGAAAAGAGAGACAAATAAAAGAGAGAGATTGAAAGAATGAAAGAGAATTATAGTAGCGGAAAAAAAGAAAGCATAGAAAAGAATATAAAAATTAAGATGATCTACAGATTATCTTTCAGCTGTCAACAAAATCAAATAAATCAGGGATCTAAAGGGATAAGACAATGGCTGATAAATTAAAGTACATCCCCAATGATGATACACAAAATTAACCCTGCTTAAAGCGTAAAATTAGTGGTTAATACTTGAATGCTCAACTTTAAAAAAAAACATCAAAATTCAAAAGTCCCCAATGTTGTTGAGCCAACGAATAAGAAAACGTTATTATAAAACTTTGGGGACTAGTATAATAAACAGCCCATTGTCCCATCTCTCTTTGAATTATTTCAGAGAAGCATGGGTGGGACAATTGCAGATAAATAAATCAGGGATGGAGGGGACATTGAGCTGTTTGTTACACTAGTCCCCAAAGTTTTATAACCACGTTATCTTAATTGTAGCCATAAGAACTTTGGGTATTTTTACTTAATTTTGAATAATTGGTTCCAAACTTATTGGCCAATAATTTTGAATTTGTTTACCCTCATTGGGGACAAAAATCAATTTATCTTCCATTGTCTTATCCCTTAAGATCCCTGGGCACCGGCAGCAGAAGGTGGATTATTGGATGACCAAACAAGAACATAGTTCCTGACAAATGACCAACTGGCAAATTTATCCCATTTAAAACTTTTTGTTGTTATTATGTCATCATAAGTAAGGCGTTATGATAGGGCCAATTAAATCTTTTTTAGGTTTGAAAGTGTTAAGATTTCCTTAGTCTTACATAGATTACTGGATGACCAAACAAAAACATTGTTCCTGACAAATAACCAAGTGACAAAAATAAATTCCACTTAAACTTTTGGGGTATAGTCCCTTTGGTGGCAACGTACCTAAAGGGGTTTTCCATCGTATTTTCAAAGTAGCTTTTTAATTTTTGAATTTGCTTGTCAATCAAAAAATTTCTATTATGACAAAAAGCAAACTTTTCAATAGCTGTCTCTCCTAATGAACTGAACAGCCATATAAATAAAATCTACAATTTGTGTAATTTCTTTCTCTCCTAATGAATAGCCATAAAACAACAAATTTGCTTGTCAGTTGAAAACTGTTTTGATTATGAAAAAAAGCCAACTTTTCTGTTAAAAACTCTTAATATGCTTGTCAGTTGTGAATTTCTTCGTTTATGACAAAAAGCCAACTTTTCTGTTTAAAAAAACCACAAGTTGTTTAATTTCCATCTTATTATTGAACAGTCAAAAAACAAAATTTGCTTGTAGTTGTTAATTGGTTTGATTATGACAAAAGCCCAACTTTTTGTTTTAAAAAGTAAATATTTTTTTTATGTTTGTCTCCTTTGATGAACAGCCAAAAAACTACAAATTTGCTTGTCAGTTGTTAATTATGACAACAACAAAAAACCTTCTTTATTGTTAAAAAACGCTAAATGTTTAATTTTTGTCTCTAATAATATACTGAACATCCATAAAACTTTCAGTTATGACAAAAAGCCAACTTTTCTGTTAAAAACACTAATTGTTTGATTTTCCATATCCCCTAATGAACAGTTATAAAACTACAAATTTATAACAAAAAAAAACTTTTCTAATCTTTTAATGTTCATCTCCCTTAATGAACAGTCAAAAACTACAAATTTGCTTGACAGTCGAAAGTAGTTCAGATTATGATAAGAAGCCAACTTTTCTGTTAAAAACTAATAATTTGCTTGTCAGTTTTGTTATTAATTTAGATTATGATAAAAAGCCAACTTTTCTATTAAAAAAGACTAATCTTTTAATGTTCGTCTCCCTTAATGAACAGTCAAAAAATAATTTGCTGGCCAGTTGAAGATAATTTAAATTATGATGAAAAAGCCAACTTTTCTGTTAATACTAGTTGTTTAATTTCATCTCCCCCATGTCAATTGAAAACAGTTTCAATTATGACAAAATACCAACTTTTTGTTTAAAAAAGCTAGTTATTTAATTTCCATCACCCCCTAATGAATAACCAAAAAACTACAAATTTGCTTGTTAATTGAAAACTGTTGATTATGACAAAAAAAAACCTACTTTTCTGTTAAAAAACACTAATTGATTGATTTTTATCTCCCCCTAATGAATAGTCAAAAAACAAAATTTTGCTGGTCAATGGAAAACAGTTTAGATTATGACAAAAGTTTTAAAAAGCGAATTGTTTAATATCTGTCCCATCTAAGAAACAGACAAAAACTACAAATTTCCTTTTTAATTGAAAATAGTTTCAATTATGACAAAAAGCCAACTTTTAGAAAAATGCCAATTGCTTAATTTCTTTTCCCCACTAATGAACAGCCAATTATTGACCTAAACTAAACATTGACTCTTTAACCTTGTTTACACCCCCAGCACCCCCTTGCCCCCCCCCCCCAACACTCCCCCCCACTTCTATATCCCCGCCTAATTTAGTTAAATAAATTGAGAAATTTATCAGGGAGAAAGGGGGACATTGGGCTGTTTATAACACTAGTCCCCAAAGTTATTTAATAATGTTTTCTTTTAAGTTGACTTAAAAACTTTGGGGACTGTTACTGAATTTTGATTGGGTGGTTTATTAAGTTGAGTGTTCAAACGTTTTAACCACTAAAGGGTTAATTTTGTGTATCATCATAGAGGATGTACATAAATTTTTTGACTTATCCCTTGAAATCCCTGGAAATTTAGGGGGAGGGGGGATTTCCTGTTCGGCTTAATTAATAGGTTAAAATATTTGTGTGTGTGAGTGTGTGTAGGGGTGTGTGTAAGTGTGTGTGTGTGTGTGTGTGTGTGTGTGTGTCCGTGTGTGAAAGGGTAAATTGTGATTTAATTAGCTAGCCATCTAAACTTCCTTTTTTTAAAGCGAAGCTTTTCTATAATTACGGTCAGTCAGTCCGTCACGGACATTTAGCTCTTAATTTAAACAGGTTAGAATTGTCCTATCCATTTAAAACTTTGCATGATGATTTCTATAACAATAAGGTACAATTTAGGAAGCGTAGCAACTCTTTAATTGTTACCATAAAGTGCGTACGTCCATTTAAAACGTGCTGATTTATTTACTTTGTTGACAGCAAATTTGTGTATGTTATGATTTTCATATTTCAACTGCTTTTTGGAATACTGATTCCTATTACCACAAGGTACAAGAATGTCCTTAAACAGTATCCTGTATTCCGTTCTGACATTCTACAAGTTTTAAGTTCATTTGTCTTACCATTTCAGAGCTTGGCTTTTAATGGATGTTGTCATCCTTGTTTTAGAAGGGCAGCTGAGGGATCTAAAGGGATAAGACGATGGCCGAGAATTTGATATACATCCCCATTGATTATGCACAAAATTACCCCTTCTGCAGATAACATTGGTATTGGTTAATATGTTTGGACCAATAAATGAGAAAACGTTATTATAAAACTTTGGGGACTGGTGTAATAAACAGCCCAATGTCCCCTCCCTCCCTAAGAGCGGCTACTCTGTAACTGCGTGGTGTCTGTCCGTATGTACGTCAAAAGTCATATTGAGTATTCAATTCAAGAAAAAAAACTATTTTTTTATGTGATTTTTTTTACATTTTTGCACCTATTCGAAGGGATATGGAAGGGCAGAAAAATAGTATAAAACCATACCTAGACTTATGTATAAGAAAAAAATAGCATAAAACCTTCTCAGGAGGACCCGCAAGAAGCTTCTCTGTAAAGGAGAACCTTATCGGTTCAGCGGTCAGCGAGATCCTTCGCTACAGATAAAAAAGCATAAGCTTACTACTTTATATAATAACTAGCGGCTGCGTCCCTAGTATCTAGGGATATTAGAAGGGACATGAAAGTGCAGAAAAATAACTTAAAACCTTACAACGATTTTTTTTATAAAAATTAAACAGCTTAAAACCACCCTGGGACCTATAAGAAGCTTCACTCTAAAGGAGAACCATATCGGTTCAGCGGTTAGCGAGATCCTTCGCTACAGACAAAAAAAGCTTACTACTTTATATAATAGGATTATTATATGTATAAACACATTTAATTTTTTAACTATTTATTGGTGGAATACATATGTTTCTCTATAAAAATAGATCATCAGTTCCAATTAAGATGTATACAATAAGAGTTAAAAAGATATATGTCCATGCATTTTGAATCCTTTATATAATAGGACTAGCGTCTACGCCACTAGAGGGTTCCAGGACAAACGCAGGAGCCCTAAACGTCGAAGTGGACAAACGCAGGAGTATTAAAATATTAATTTAATTAATTATTTCTATACAGGTTAGGTTAGGTTAAGATATGAATATACAAATAAGCCCCCCACAGGGGTTAGGTATTTAAAAAACCTAAAAGATGGTTTAAAATTTTAAGTGCTATTTCTCTTGGAAGGAAATAGGCCACTCCCCCCAAAACATATAAAAATATAAACATTTCCTGGACCTATAAGAAGCTTCACTGTAAAGGCGAACCTTATCGGTTCAGCGGTTAGCGAGATCCTGTGCTACAGAAATAAAAACCTTTCTACTTATAATATATACTTAAATATAAGAGAGAAGGAGAGAGAGAGAGAGAGGGAGATAAATAAAGAGAAAGAGTTTCTAAATCTATAATACAAAGTAGCTTGATGTTTGTCCGCCGTCCGTCCGTCTGTCCGTCCCATAAGATCTCGGTAACCACTGAACCGATTGGATTCTAATCTTTAGGAAATATACCTACTGGTCCTGTGGTGGTATTAGACTATTTTCTTGGGGGGTGGGACACCCACAATCCCCCCAAAAACAAAAAATACCCACTCATTTTAAAGAAGATATTATTATTAATACTAGCGGTTGCGCCCCTAGCATCTAAGAGCTCTACATTCATTGGGGTAAGAAAGGGAAAGAATGTAGCCTAAAACTTTCTCAAGACTTAAGTTTAAAAATAAAATAGCCTAAATCCATTCTTGGACCAATATAAACGAGTCTCATTCAGTTTCGTAGTTTTTAAAAGCGAAGCTTTAGAATTGTCCTATCGATTCCAAACTTTGCATGATGATTCCTGTAGTAGTTAGGTACAATTTAGAAAGTGTAGGAACTCTATAATCAATACCAGAATGTCCGTACGTCCATTTTAAACTTGTCGATTTTTAACTTTTTTGACAACAAATTTTTGTATGTTAAAATTATCCGATTCTTCTGATTTTTTGAAAACTGATTTCTATTTCAACAAGGTACAATGTTATAAGCGAAGCGTCTCTATAAACAAGTCCTAAAATGTAAGTATGTCCTTAAACAGTGTCATCTATTTATGCAGTTTTGCAACAAATTTACTTACAATATTGTTTGTACTGATGCATTAAATATTCTGTTAATTCAGTTCTGACAACCTACATGTGTAAACGTTCGTTTGTCCTTCCATTTCATAGCTTCGCTTTTATGGGTGTTGTCATCCTTGTTGAAATCATAAGCTTTAGACAATAAACTTATCCTATTATATAAAGCAGTAAGATTTTTTTTGTCTGTAGCAAAGGATCTCGCTAACCGCTTAACCGATATGGTACTCCTTTAAAGGGAAGCTTCTTATAGGTCATGGGATGGTTTTAAGCTATTTTATCTTCACAAAACAAAGTCTGGGTATGGTTTTAGGCTATTATTCTACCAAATCATATCCCATCTAAATAGAGCCACTAGATGCTAGGAGCGTAGCATTTAGTCCTATAATATAAAGTAGTAAGGGAATTTGTATGAAGCTTAAGATCTTAATAACTCCTGAACTGGGATCCTAGTTTTAGGTAAGCTTTACATGTGTCCTGTGATGGTTTTAGGCTATTTTATTTTCAGATTTAAGTCTTGGGGTGGGTTTATAGCTATGTTTCTTTACACTTCTCTGTCTGTACCAAAGAATCTCTCTAACCGCTGAACCAATATGGTTCTCCTTCATAATATAAGTTCACATAGGTCCCTGGAAGGTTTATAACTATTATGGGGGAGGCTACCACCACCCTACCAAGAAAAATCTCCCCTAGACAAAATTGCAACTAAAAGCGTAGCCGTTAGTATTCTTAGGACATAATAAAAGGTTGCGTGATTTTTCACCACAAAAGGAGTAGTAGGTTACGCTGAAAATCCGTAAAGGTTGTGAGTTTTAAGGCTTAAAAACAGTAGTAGAATGATAAAAATCTATGTAAACTTTAAAAAAAAAATTTGTCTATAGTTCTTTCAATAAGAAATACACATATTTAGTGAATATTATCGTTCTACTACTGTTTTTAGCGCAACCTACTCCTCCCTTTATTAAAATTTAATGGATGTTGTCATCCTTGTTAAAGGCGAAACTTTTAAAGAATTAGATTCGGTCCGCCCGTACGTACGCTCGTCTATAACGGATAGCGTTTTTGTTTAATTTATAAATGTTAAAATTATCCTATTGATTTCAATTCTTGCATGTCTATTTTAAACTTGCTGATATTTAACTATTTTCTTGTATGATATACTTATTCTATTCATCTGATTTTTGAATTAATGATTCCTAGGACAACAAGGTACAAACATCTCTATAAACAAGTACTAAAAATGTAAGTTTGTCCTTAAACATTACTTATATTTACATAACAATTTTGTTAAGATAAATGGGGTATAGTCCCTTTCGTGTCAACGCACCTTAAGGGGCGATTCTTCATATTTTTCACAGTAGCTTTTTTCCTATTTTTAGCCCCTGCGGAGGGCTCTAACCCTGCGGGGTCAATTGCCTTATCCTGTGGGGCAATCACCTAACCCAATATAACCTAACCTAACCTAAAATAACTTACAAAAGCCATTTTAAAAATACGATGAATCGCCCCTTAAGGGTCGTTGCCACGAAAGGGACTATTCCCCAATTTTGTTTATATTTATGTTCTGTTAATTAGGTTCTGACACTCTGCAAGTGTTAATGTTCGTTAGTCCTACCGTTTGATTTGAGCCCTTCGCTTTTATGGATGTTGTCATCCTTGTTTTAAAGAAAGTTTTGCCACTGAAATGGTTTGGACTCCAAAGTTGATTTTGGCGCTGTTATTTCCAAACTTTGTACTTTCTATAAAGTGTACAGGATGTATTTTTGTCTGTCTGAACCAAAGGATCTTGCTAACCGCTAAACTGATATAGTTCTCCTTTACAATTTACAAGAAATAATCAACCTCTTACTTATTTTTCTTTTTAAAACTGAACTTAATAGACATCCTACTACAACAAGTGCCTTTAGAGGCCTCTAGGGGCGAAGCCACTAATTAAAGATAAATTGATATATGTACATCCTCAATATGATAAACAAAATACCCATTATGTAGAATAAAATTATTATCTAGCGGATATTAATCGGTTCTGAATGTGGTAAAGCCACTCTTTACCACAATAAGTACCTCCTTAAGATATCCCATGAACTAGGGAACCTTATTATCACTAGATAGGTACTTGGAAGATGTAGGCTGGGAGGACTTCTGGGATGGAAGGTCAGCTTGGTGAGGGTTCTTCAGGCAGGAAGGTCTTCTTGATGGACTGCTACTTCCTTGTTGTATTACAAAGATAATATTTGTTAAAAAACAAAGATTTCTTTGGAGTTATATATTTATTTTGACTGTTAACAGTTTCAAAGCAAATACAGAACTAATTTATTACAATAAATATCTCAGCTTTTATACCCGTCAATTCAAATCAGCTGACAAAATATTGCCTTCATTTTTAAAATGGCTGCTTCCATGATTCAAAATGGCTGCCTTCTTGTTAACCAAATTTGAATTAACAATAAGAATATCAGAACATCAATATAGACATTGTATACATCATATACATATCATTTATATACATAAAATTTATGATACTAGTATTCAATCTATTGTGTGTGCTCATTTTCAATGCTGGGATATCAGAAAATGCAGTATGTGTGTCTCAGAGTTCATTCAAAACATGTATTTGATTTTTTATTGATCTTTGCACTTTTTACAATAGAGAATGTGAAGAGTATTAAGGTTTTATTGCACCTTTATACATAGTCTTGTAATCACACAAGTTTTGTTCTTTGACCACAAAGGTATACTAAGTTCTTCAATCACAAAGATAAGTCTTTAACCATAAAGGTCACTTCAATTGACCACTAAGGTCTTTGCACAAAACCACAAAGGTTTGTCCTGGACCACAAAGGTCCCTTGATCAACCACTAAGATTCATCCTTGACCGCAAAGGTCCAGTCTATCACAAAGGTCCAATATATATGTCCTGGACCACAAAGGTCCCTTGATCAACCACTAAGATTCATCCTTGACCACAAAGGTATTACTTAATCAATCTCTATAATATAGTTAACCACCAAGGTTTATCTTATCACAAAACCACCAAGGGTAAACATTAACATAGTATTCAAGCTTGGCAAATATAACTAAACCTTTTATATTGCCCTGCTTAATACTCCACTGTATAATTTCATTTGTTTGAATGTTGATAAAATTGTTTATATATGTTGCGTCATGATGTATTAGTTTCTAAACAAGGACGCTTTACAACATGAAGCCATACTGGAATAGTTATTTATCGCAACATGTTATAGACAGCTTTCTGCGGATAGCCGAAAGGACCTTGGCTAACAAAACTTATATTAATATTTTGATTTTTATTTTATTTTTTGTAGAAAAATGCCTGTAATACGATACTATACACACTTTTTTATAAAATAGCTTAAAACCAGTTCTTATCCAGCGGATATTAACGGTTTCGAAGCCATACTGGAATAGTTATTTATCGCAACATGTTATAGATAGCTTCTTTTGAAAAACTGGTATGAATATTAAGAAAATCCGACTTTCCGTAGAAAAATGTCTGTAATATGATACGACACATGAATTTTCTGTAGAATAGCCTAAAACCGGTTCTTATCCGGCGAATATTATTTGGATTCGAGGCAATACTGTGTAATAAAGTAAAAGGATGTTTGTCTGTCTGTATGTTTTTACTTTTTACCAAAGGATCTTGCTAACCGCTGAACCGTTCGGGTTCTCCTTTAGAGGGTAGCTTTTCATAGGTCCCGGGAAGGTTTATAACTATTTTGAGGGAGGGTACCACCATCCTCCCAAGAGAAATCGCCCCTAAAAAAATTGCCCCCCCAAAAAAAAAAATTTTTTTTTTACTTTAAAAAAAATCTAAACCAAAAAAAAGGTTTTAGGATTTAACTCCCTCCCTCCTCAAGTGCTCCTAGAGGCTTCTAGGGGGCGTTGCCACTAGTACTGTATAAATCTTTAAAATGTCCTTTAACATTAAGAAAAGCTTCTTGTTGCCTAATTAAAGATTGGAATAGATATAGTATCCAGGGATCTTAAGGGATAAGACAATGAAAATTAATCACTCTACACCCTTAATTAGTAAACTATACAAAACTATCGGCTACGCCCCCTAGAGGTCTCTAGGGGCACTTGAGCAGTGGGGGAGTTGAATCCCAAAACCCATTTTTTAAATTTAGATATTTTTTTTTGGGGGGGGGAGGGGGTTTAGGGGAGATTTCACTTGGGAGGGTGATGGTACCCTCCCCCAAAAAAGTTATAAACCTTCCCGGGACCTATGAAAAGCTACCCAATTAAGGAGAACCTGATTGGTTCAGCGGTTAGAGAGATCAGACAAACACACATCCTGTTACTTTAGTATAAGGATAAGGATGATACACATTCGTTTAGTGCCTAAACTTTTCAACCAGAGGATATAAAATCATTAGTGGTCAATTTTTCTCTTTTAAAAAGTGTAGATTTGATAAGGCTTCATAAAGATATGTGCTTGTTCATAAAGATATGTGCTTGTTTTTTGGCCAAGGCATTCCCTTAAGTCATGCACATGACATATCAACAATGAGATACTTTTTAAATGTAAGAATACAGTTATTTGTTTGTCTGTAGCAAAGGATCTTGCTAACCACTGATCCGATATGGTTCTCCTTCAAAATGTAGCTTCTCATAGGTCCTTGGAAGGTTTATCGCTATTTTTGGGGTAGGGTACCAACACCCTCCTAACATAAATCGCCAATAGAAAAAATGAATCTCCTTCCATAACTTTTTTTAGATTTTAAAACTAAATTTGAAGTTTAAGGGGGCAATCAACCCCCCCCCCCTCCACCAAAACATGCCCTTAGAGGCCTCTAGGGGCGTACGCATTATTATATAATACAGACTTACTATATAACCATAACTTTTAGAGAAGAAATGCTTCTGACACAAAAAAAACATTATTACTAAATTAGACGTCAATATCTTAGGCTATACTTGGTTTCAAGGTTGTTTAAATTAAAGGTTAGACCTAATTTTACAAGAAAATGTGGGTATATTCTCTTTCGTGGCAACGCCTCTTAAGGGGCGATTCGTCGTATTTTCAAAATGGCTTTTGATAGGTTATTTTAGATTAGATTAGGTTAGGCAATTGGCCCTGCAGGGTTAGAGCCCCTGGCAGGGGATGGAAATAGGAGAAAAGCTACTTTCAAAATACAAAGAAATGTTAATCAAGGGAGTAGTGGGACAAAATGACTCAAAATCAGCCATGTGACGTCATAAAAATAAGGGAGATGAGAGAAGAAGTGGGAAAGAGAACCCCTAAAAAAGAGATGGATAATCCCTCATTTTTATGACGTCACATGGCTGATTTTAGATCCCTAAGTTGCGCTTTACATATTGTCACAACCTGTTATTATGATAACCTTGAGTTTTACAATCTAGACAACAAAATTTATCGGCCATTGTCTTATCCCTTTACACCCCTGAATTGCGCTTTGGATAATGTCTCAACCTGTCTTTATGACAACCTTGAGTTTTACGATCTAGACAACAAAATTTATCGGCCATTGTCTTATCCCTTTAGGTCCCTGAATTTTTATGATAACCTTGAGTTTTACGATCTAGACAACAAAATTTATCGGCCATTGTCTTATCCCTTTAGATCCCTGAATTGCGCTTTGGATAATGTCTCAACCTGTCTTTATGACAACCTTGAGTTTTACAATCTAGACAACAAAAGTTCCCAGGACAATTTCAGATTAACCAATTAAGGCGAAGGGTTAAAATAACAAGGATGACAACATCCATAAAAGCAAAGCTCAGAAACGGTCGGACAAACGAATATTACACTTTAGTAGAGTGTCATAATTAAAAAAGCAAAATATTAAGCATATGTCTTAACAAAATTGTAAGTAAATTTGTTGCAAAACTTCTGAAATAAGGAATACTGTTTAAGGACATACTTACATTTTTAGGATTTGATTATAGAGATGCTTCGCTTAAAAATTGTACCTTGTGGTAATAGGAATCAGTGTTCCAAAAATCAGATGATTAGGATTCGGCACCATGGGGCTAAAAAACTGGTTTTAATCTTATAATTGTACATTCTATATCCACGGAAAGCCGTTTATAATACGATGAAAGAAATAACTATTCCAGATTTTTCGCTTGGCATACAATCCTTATAATAAAGTAACAGGATGTCTGTTTGTTTGTCTGTACCGCAGGATCTCGCTAACCGCTGAACCGATCGGGTTCTCATTAACGGGGTAGCTTCTCATAGGTCCCGGGAAGGTTTATAACTATTTTTGGGGAGGGTACAACCACCCTCCCAAAAGAAATCACAATAAAATAAATTTATTTTTACGTAGAGACTTGAAAGCAACATAGAAATGTTACGTATTATTTTTTAAAAACATTTAAAGTACCAATAGAGGCCTCTAGGGGCGTAGTCGCTAGTTATTAATAAATATATAAGAATAGATGCACAGGGTGCGACTTTGATTACTCGATCTTTGTCTCAAGGTCCCAACCTCACATAGAGGTAAGTTTTGTCTTTTTATGAACCAAGGCATTCCCCCTACCCCTTCCAAACAATAGTAGATAAAATATTTAAATAAATAAGCAAAATACGAGGGATCTAAGGGGATAAGACAATGGCCAATAAATTGATGTACATCCCGAATGATGATATACATAATTTCCCCTTTTGTAGATTTCAATCAGTGGTTGAATCGTTTGGACCCTTAACTTAATGAACCAACCAATCAAAATTCAATAAAAGTCCTCAAAGTTGTTAATCCAGTCTATGGGAATTAATAGTTATTTTTCGCATCGTATTATAAACAGCTTTACGCGGATATAAAATGTATTAAAACCAGTTTTATATTTGTAGAAAACTGGATACAATACGATGCTAGACATAGTTTTTTTCGTATGGATGAGAACCGGTTCCTTTCCACTGGTTTCGAATGATTACGAGAAACCAATTTATCGTCCATTGTCTTATCCCTTAGGAACCCTATTAATTAGGTAGGTCGTTTTTTTGTCAATAAATTTAAATTTGGACCCCCCAGTTATTGAATTTGGTGTGTCATCTCTACCGCTCATCAGGGATAAGGCAATGGCCAATAAATTGATGTACACCCCCAGTGATTATACACAAAAATACCTCTTCTGTAGCGTTAGATTAGTGGTTGAGACGTTTGAACACTCAACTTAATAAACCAACCAATCAAAGGTGCAAATTACATACCTACATAAAAGTAAGGGGAAACAATAAAGTATCGTTCATTGTCTAATCCCTTGATATCTTAGAATATGTTTTCCAATATAGCTTGGAACCTGATTTGAACCAGTTGTAAGCCATACAGAAAGTTCATGTATCGTATTATAGACACTTTTTCACAAATTATCTTAAACTTGCATTTAGATTGGCCTAAGTTCACACCACTAAGAAATAAAACAGTGATTAAAAGGGATAAGACACTGAAATTGATGTACATCCCAGATGATAATACACAAAATTACCCCTTCTGTAAATTAAAATTAGTAGTTGAAACGTTTGAACAATCAACTTAACCAACCAAACAAAATTCACAAACTTTCCCAAGCTGTTAAGCCAACGAATAAGGAAACATTATAATAAAACTTTGGGGACTAGTGTAATAAACAGCCCATTGTCCCCTCTCCCTCTGTTATTACAAAATTGTTTTCTTTTTGGTTGCAATTCATATTATTCTTGTTGGAATTTTCTGTGGAAATTATTGCACACCCAATTTGACCACTCTCATCCAGGAATCTAAAGGGATAGGACAATGGCCGATAAATTTATGTACATCCCCAATGATGATACACAAAATTAACCCTTCTGTAGTCCCCAAAGTTCTTAAGGTAACGAATAAGAAAAAGTCATTATTAAACTTTGGGGACTAGTGTAATAAACAGCTCAATGTCCTCTCCCCAATTTTACCACTCTCATTCAAGAATTCAGATGACTTTGACTTCAAAGTAAAGTTTTTCCAGAGAGAGAGAGGATAATGGGCTGTTTATTACACTAGTCCCCAAAGTTTTAAAATAACGTTCTGTTATTTGTTGACTTCTCTATAGTGAATTTTGATTGGTTATTTAATTAATTTAAGTGTTCCAACGTTTCAACCTCTAATTTTGATCTACAGAAGGGGTAATTTTTAGTGTCATCATTGGGGATATACATCAATTTAACAGTCATTGTCTTATCACTTTAGATCTCCGACTTTGATTTCTAAGTAAAGTTTTTGGTCCCTACCTACCAATGGCCTGTTAAGCATAAAAACAAACCCTCCATCAAGGGATCTAAAGGGATAAGACAATGGCCGATAAATTTATGGACATCCCTGATGATTATGCAAAAAATTATTCCTTCTGTAGATTACAATTAGTGGTTGAAAAGTTTTGACACTCAAATAAATGAACCAATCAATCAAAATTCAATAAAAGTCCCCAAGGTTGTTCAGCCAACGAATAAGAAAACGTTATCATAAGACTTTGGAGACTAGTGTAATAAACAGCCCATTGTCCCCTCCATCCCACTTATTTTGGAAATAAATCCAAAGTAAGGAAGAGGGGGTAGTTTTTTTCTTCCTTCGCCTAACCCCAGCGGGGCATACACTCTAGGTGTCGTAACCCTGCGGGGTTACCTAGCATCCAATATAAACTAGCCTTAACTAAAAATGTAGTTTTTTTTTCTTCAAAATATAGGAGGGGGGGAGTCGTTACTTAACAAGGCACTTTTGGGGGAAAACTCAGCGTTTGTTCTGAATGAAGTAGGTCCAAGGGGGTGGTATTAACCCCCATTTTTGGATAGGATGAAAAAGGGTATTTTAACAGACATCCAACTCTTTAGATTGCACAACCTTTGACTAGAAGTCGTTAATTATTAATTAATTGCGCTTGTAAATAGTCCAAGGCATTCCCCCCTACCCTTACTATACTTATTGTTAATATCAAGAGCCTGTAAGTACCAGTCTTTAGAATGACGCGGTGTTGTCAATACTCTAGCCCGACGCTAACGCCTGTTAACGGTATATTTTTTAATGTCTCTACACATGACACACTCTGGAGATGACTAAAACTTCCAAAATCTAAACGGGAGGGAGGGGACAATGTACTATAAATTATATATATACTTGTCCCCAAAGTTTTATAATTTTATTTGTAGATTTAGGATTTCTTATTTATTTAATTGGTTGGTATTCTCTAGCAATATTTTTTTTACCCACAGAAGGATTAATCGTTTTTATCATAATTGGGGGTGTACATAAATTTATCGTCCATTGTCTTATCCCTTTAGCTCCGTGAATAGCTCAATTCTAACTGATAAGATACAGGACGGGAGGGAGAGGACATTGGGCTAATTATTACACTAGTCCCCAAAGTTTTTAATAATGATTTCTTATTCGTTGGCTTACCAACTTTGGGGACTTTTTTAAGGTTAAGTGTTCTAACGTTTCAACTACTTATCGTAATCTACAGAAAGGGTAAATTTGGGAGTAAACCTAAATTTATCGTGCATTGTCTTATCCCTTAAGATCCGTGAATGGCTCAATTGTAACAGATAAGATATCTGTTTTTAAATTAGCCAGCCATGGAACAGTTTTACAGGATCTAAAGGGATAAGACAATGGCCGATAAATTCATGTACATCCCCATTGATGATACACAAAATTACCACCCCTTCTGTATTTTAAGTGCCACTAAAGGCCTCTATACCGCTTATATAAACTAAAGAAACAATAATTTTTTGGGGGTAGGTTATCTTTTTCTATGGACGAGTTTTCTAGAGGCTGTATTACATTCCCCAAAAATAGATAATGTTTATTTCTCGCATCATATTATAATCAGCTTTTTGCGTATGTAAAATGTACAATTACAAGATAAAAACCAGTTTTATTTAGCCCCGAGATGCCGAAGGCACGGGCTAAAAGGACATTTTATATTCATAGAAAACTGGATATAATACGATGCTTGACATTGATCTTTTTGTATGGATTAGAACAGGTTCTAATCCACCGGATATTAATCGGTTTTGAATGGATACGAGAAATTATAGTGATAAGTTTTAGAATCGTGTTCTTTCATTCGCTGTCTTTTAGAATATGGATACTTAATAAATCTTAGTTGAAACTTATCAGGAAATGACTTTCTCGTATTTATTCGAATCCGGTGGATAGGAACCGGTTCTCATCCATACGAGAAAAGTATGTCTAGCATCGTATTATATCCAACTTTCTAAAAAATGTACAATCATAAGATTGAAACCAGTTTTTTTAGCCCGTGCCTTCGGCACCTCGGGGCTAAAAAAACTCGGAAAGCTGTTTATAATACGATGCGAGAAATAACTATTATTCTACAAAAGGTGTATGTACAATGTACATCAATTTTATCATCCATTGTCTTATCCCTTAAGATAACTGCTTATACATTACTAGCGGTTACGCCCCTAGAGGCCTCTAGTGGCACTTTAAATGTTTTTTTTTTGTTCAAGTCTCTACGATACCTCTTTATGTTGCGTTGGAGTCTCTGGGTTGAAAATGTAGATTTTTTTTATAATTTCTCTTGGGAAGGTGGTGGTACCCTCCCCCCAAAATAGTTTAAAACCGTCCCAGGACCTATGAGGAGCTACTCTGTAAAGGAGAATCATATCGGTTCAGCGGTAAGCGAGATCCTTTAGTACAGACAAACAAACACACAGACATCCTGTTACTTTAGTATAAGGATACTGGTCCCCAAAATTTTTATAATCACTCTTTCGTTGGCTTTAAACTTTGGGTACTTTAATTAAATCATGATTTGTTGATGCAAACTGGCAGTTTCAAATTCTTTTAACCTATAATTATCTTCTACAAAAGGGTAATTTTGTGTATTATCAACTTCTAGCGGCTCCGCCCCCAGGGGCTTTGTCCCAAGAGGTACTGGGAATTCCCCCTCCCTTTTCAAAGTTTTAGATTTAAAAAGAAAAAAATTGGAATGGTGATATTTTTTTTTTTTTTGGGGGGGGGTTGTTGTTTCCGCCCCCTTAGAAAACAGCTTAAAACCAGTGTTTTGGAGCCGTAGCCGTGGTGCCGACATATTTTGCTGGAGCCGTAATTTTCGTTAAAAAACGGCTCCGGCCCAGATAAATAAAGAGATTTTTAAAAATTATAATTTGGTAACTCTGTTTTGTCATGTGCAAATGCCCTTTTTAAGTTTTTCAAGTCCATTTTTATCAAAAATTGAACTTTTAAAACCTTCAAAAGTCAAAAATAAAAAATATTTTTTATGGGGAAAAAATATGTCGAGTTTTTCTTGATTTTAGGTCGGAGCCAGAGCTGTACCAAAATCAAACGGCTCCGAAACACTGATTAAAACCATCACAGGATCAGTAGGTATATTCCCTGAAGAGTAGAGCCCAATCGGTTCAGCGGTTACTGAGATTTTAAGCTTCAGACAGACAGACATCATTCTACTTTGTATTATAGATTAAGATGATTAAAAATTAATATTTTTCATTTTTTATTCCCAAAATAAAAAAATAATAAACTATTAACATATATACATAATTATAAAATTACATAGCTTTTATAAAAATTACAAAAATATATAAAAAGATTTTTAAAATGCAGTTTTTTAGATTCCCTTGAATAATTTTAGAAGATTTTTCCATTTTTGGTGGAAGATTTTTTTCCAGTATGGCTTCAAAACCAATTAATATCCGCTGGATGAGAACCGGTTCTAAGGCATAATGAAAAATTATGTATAGCATCGTATTACAGACAATTTTCCACGAATATCAAAATAAAAATCATAAAATTAATTCCAGTTTTTTAGCCTGGGTCTTTGGCCCCTCGGGTCTAACAAAACGTGGTTTTAATCTTATCATTTAATACTTTAATATCCGCGGAAAGCTGTCTATAATACGATAAATAACTATGAACTGAAATATATTATAATTTAAAAATGCACAAAAATGCTTTAGAATCAAAATATTAATGAATTAATACAAAAATAAAGTTATATTAAAATGAAATAAGTTATACAAAGTTTTTTTAAATAAAAATTAAAATATTGAGTATTTAAAAAGCACCCTTAAGAAATACAAAATAAAATTAACGAAAAATCATTTTAAAATCACATTTCTAAATACTAACAATTAATTAATAAAGCTTTTTTTTATCAAGTAGGTATTTTGGGTATAGTCCCTTTGGTGACAACGCCTCTTAAGGGACGTTTCGTCGTATTTTCACAGTAGCTTTTCATAGGTTATTCTAGATTGCCCCACAGGGTTAGAGCCCCCTGCAGGGGCTACAAATAGGAGAATATCTACTGTGAAAATATGACGAAACGCCCTTTAAGAGGCGTTGCCACAAAAAAACACCATACCCGGTATTTTTTATCAGTTAGTTGGATTTAATTACAACTGTTTTTGGATGGCATATTTTTATGATTTTTTACCACCCAAAAACCTTCGAAGTACCGACCCTTTCTTCTCTTTGGATGAGGTTACTGAAACAGTGTCGGTTGTGTCAGAATATCCATCCTGAAATAAGCGTGGGAAAATTATAAGGAGCGTGGGAAAATAATCCAAAGCGTGGAAAAATTATAAGGAGCGTGGGAAAATAGACAATTTTTCACGAATAATAAAATAAAAATCATAAAATCAATAACAGTTTTCTTGGTAGTACCAAAAAAATGGGGGCCATCTCAATTATTAAGGTGTAGCAAGTAATCTTTCAAAGTCAAAATTGTCAAATTCCATACATAAATAATAGGGTTGGGCCGGATATCCGGCAAATATCCGGTTGTATGGCCGGATATCCGGTCATTAGGCCAGCTATCCAGTAATTTACCGAAAAACCGGCTATTTGACCGAATATCTGGTAATTTACCGGAAACTGGATATCTGGCATTAGAAAGCAGCCGGATATCTGGTATCCAGCCAAAAAAGTATCCAGCCCAACCATATTATATAGGTATGCGTATGCAATGTTGACTTGGCCCCCATTTTTATGGGTAAATTTCAGGTTTATATCGACACACTAGAATTGAAATTTTGTAAAAATCTTTAAAATTAAGATAGTACAAAAGCTTTAAAAACAAGTTATTTTTTGCAGATTTTAAAAACTTTGCAGTGCTTGTACCGTCGCAATTTTTGCATTACAGAAAAAATATTTTGCATATTTTTGCATATATCAACCATATTTTGGTTGAGGGCCAAAATTTAAACAATGCATCAATTTATTGGCTTTTGTCTTATCCCTTTAGATCCCTGGATTACCTGTGATCCCTGGGACCTGCGGGCAGTGCCGCCAGCGGCGGCAGCTGTCTCCTCATCCAGCAGGGGATATTTGCGCTGCAGCAGCGGGTCAACCAGAACACCAGATTCCAACACAGCTATACCTGATGATTATAATAGATGTATAGAGAGTAGGGGATTTTTTTTCCCCGGCTTTTTTAAAAATTCAAGTAGTGCAGTTGCAATTATTATGCCTTTTGGTGAAAAAATACCTGTGTTAAAATTTTAACCATTTTGGACAAGTATTATGCCCAGTAATTTCACTTTGAAATTTTGACGCCCCCCTAGGGAGGGTGGGATGTATTTTTTCCAAGAACCCCCTGGACCCCTCAGAGAGTTGCTTCGCTGATAACATTATACTTTGTTGTCCCAGGAATCAATATACCAAAAATCAGATCAATCGGGTCAACATGTTTAAAATGGACGTACGGACATTCTGGTAATGATTATAGAGTTGCTACACTTTCTAAATCGTACCCAACTATTAAAGGAATCACCATGCAAAATCGATAGGACAATTCTAACATGCCTAAATTAACGAAAAAAGCTATCTGTCTCGGACGGACGGACTGACCCTAATTATAGAAAAGTTAAAAAGGAAAAAGAGAAGTGGAAGAATCAAATATTGGAAAAGAAAGAGGATAAGAAAAGGGTAAAAGGAAGAAAAAATGGAGAATTAATTAGGAATTATCAAATACAAGACATAAGAAGTAAAAAAAGGAAAACAAAAAATACCATGTTTAGTTTTACCTTCTCTAGAGCCCGCCTTCTTGCTCAGCAGCTCCTTAGTTCCTTGCACGCCGTAGCCCTCGCGAGCACCATTACCGTACCGGCCAGCTGCGCCGGCGGGAAGTGTACTGCTGCCACGTGCATGGGGAGGCGGGGGCTGAGACTCGGGAAGGGGAGGGGAGGAGGAGAGTAGTTGGGCACGCGGAGAACCGGTTCCAGAGTGAATGCTAAAAGAAAGAAAAAAAAGTAAAATTTTTGAAAAATCTTTCTTTTACATGTTAAGGAAAAACCCAGGGAGGGAGGGGACATGAGCTGGTTATTACACTAGTCCCCAAAGTTTTATAATTACATTTTCGTTGGCTTAGCAATCATGGGAAAATTATGAAGTTTGATGCAGAGATGGTTTTAGGCTATTTGATTGAGTGTACATAACGCTACCTCCTCCATACCACCCAAGATATCGTCATTTTACATTTTTTTTTTGGGGGGGGGCGACAGTAAATTTTTCTAAAAAAGCTTGTCTAAAAAATGAGTAAAAAAAATTTTGGGGGGAGAAGAGGGGGTGAAGACACCCTCCCCAAAAATAGTTTAAAACCTTCCCAGGACCCATAAGAAGCTTCACTGTAAAGGAGAACAATATCGGTTCAGCGGTTAGCGAGATCCTTTGGGACAGACAAAAAAACGCTTACTACTTTATATAATAGGAGGACCAGAGTTTCTAGGGATGATTTCCCTTCTCTAAAATAGGCAAAAACCTTCCAAGAATAGCAATATCCAAGGAGGGAGGGGACATTGGGCTGTTAATTACACTGGTCCTTATAGTTTTAGAATAACGTTTTCTTATTCGTTGGCTTAACAACTTTGGGGACTTAAGTGAATTTTGATCGGTTGATCAGTTCAAATGTTTCAACCACTAATTTTAATCTACAGAAAGCGTAATTTTGTATCATTATTGGGAATGTACATAAATTTATCGGCCATTGTCTTATCCTTTTAGATCCATTTCTTCTGTTACTTCCAAAAAAAAAATATAAAAAAAATACCTGGAGCTTGAATTTCTATCAGCTCGTTCGGCGTTTTCAGTTTCAGTGTTTTCGGCATCGCCGCCATTTTCCACAAGGCTGTTGTAGCTTCGCAGCTGCTGGGATGGCGGCAGTCCTTAAAAAATAGTTATTTATAGCATCATATTATAAACAGCTTTCTGCGGATATAAATATATACAATTATAAGATCAAAACTATGCAATGACTAACAAAACTGCTATGTTATGACTGCACATTTTTAGTTTGAGACGATACAAGATTTTTCAGTATGGTTAAGAACCATTTTTAATCCAGCAGATATTAATCAGTTTTTAAGCCATACTGGAAAAGAGTATTCTGTAATTTTTTAAATACTTTTTAGTGGTGCCACTTTTTTGAAAATTATTCTGATATTTTAAAAATATTTATAACAATCATATCGTGGGAAAATAATTCTATGAATGAGAAAATAATACTGAGCGTGGGAAAAAAATACTAAGCGTGGAAAAATAATGACGAACCTGCATGAAACTTGAGTTTCTTGACCCACTCCTGCTGAGTCTCCTGGTTGGGGGTGGCGAAAAGATACTCTGCCCCGTCAGGCGAGTGAACCCGGAATACAAAGGATTTCTATTCAAAATTAACAAATCAACACCCTGAATTTTAAAAAAGATATGGGGGAAGTTACAATGATCTTAAGGTTTAATACAATCCTTAAATTAAAGTTTCAGGATGGTTGTGCTGTACCAAAGGATTATGCTAACCACTGGACCGATGTGGTTCTCCTTTAGAATGTAGCTCGAATAGGACCTGGGAAGGTTTATAAATATTTTTGGGGTAGGCTTTCATCACCCTCCCAAGATAAATTGCCTCTAGATAAAAAAAAAGCAACGCCACAATTTCTTTGCTTTTTCTTATTAAGATTAAAAATAAACGTTGAATGTATCCCCCTCCCCCCTCAATTAAATGCTCCAAGAGGCCTCTAGTATCAAGAAGTATCAAGAGTTGATTGTTTTCCTTGGTATAATCGTCAGCAGCTTCTATCCCCGCCTGGTGGATCATGATGGGGCTGGAGGAGGCTTTAGACTGCACAAAATCTTCTTGATCCCTATAAAATAATACTAAGCATGGGAAAATAATACTAAGCGTGGGAAAATAATAATAAGCGTGGGAAAATAATAATAAGCATTGGAAAATAATACTAAGCATGGGAATAATAATAAGCATGGGAAAATAATACTAAGCATGGGAAAATAATACTATGCATAGGAAAATAATACTATGCATAGGAATATAATACAAAGCATGGGAAAATAATACTAAGCTTGGGAAAATATAAATTAACATGGGAAAATAATACTAAGCATGGGAAAATATAAATAAACATCGGAAAATAATACTAAGCATGGGAAAATAATAAGAAGCATGGGGAAATTTTACTAATCATGGGAAAATTTTACTAAGCATGGGGAAATAATGCTAAGAATGGTAAAAAAAAACAGACAGACAACCATAAAGGTATATACAAAGTAGCAGGCAGAGTGACTTAAAAATAAGAGAAGCTGGCCAAAGAGAACAGTAAAATAACACAGATTTAGACTGACAGACATCAGACAGTCATACAGATGGACAGATTAACAGTCAGACAGATGGACAGACAGACAGACTAACATAAACACATGTAGTATGTGCTATTCCTGAAGAATCAAAGTAGCCGCCATAGATAACAATATAATAACTCTTCCATAATAACACAACAGATAACCTAGATAGATGTGGCCATAACTCTTCCATAACAACATAACAGATAAACTGGATAGATGGACAAACAGATAGAAGGATAAACTGACGGACAAACAGATAGAAGGACAGACAGACAGACAGACAGACATACAAACAGACAGAAATATAGGTATGTTCTATACCTGAAGAAACATAGTAGCTGGCCACAGAGCACAGTATAATAACATAGAGATGGATAGACAGATAGACAGAAATATAGGTATGTTCTATACCTGAAGAAACACAGCACCTGGCCATAACTCTTCCATAATAAAACAACAGATAAACTAGGTAGATGGACAAACAGATAGAAGGATAAACTGACGGACAAACAGATAGAAGGACAGTCAGACAGACAGACAGACATACAAACAGACAGAAATATAGGTATGTTCTATACCTGAAGAAACATAGTAGCTGGCCACAGAGCACAGTATAATAACTCTTCCATGATCTGGTTAATGGTCACATTAGTCCATGGGAAAATAATAGTAAGCATGGGAAAATAATAATAAGCGTGGGAAAATAATAATAAGCGTGGGAAAATAATCATAAGCATGGGAATATAGAACTAAGCGTTCAAAATATTACAAAGAATGGGTAAATAACACCTAACATGGGAAATAATTCTAAACATGGAGATATAATAGTAATGATGGGAAATTAGTCCATGAACCATTAACTACAGACAACCAACCCTTTTATTGCAAATCTTTGCGCCTGTTCATTGGCCAACAAGAATAGTTAACAACAAACCAAGAATAGTTAACAACAAACCAAGAATAGTTTTTTATCACATCGTAACATAGACTGCTTTCCGCGGATAATTAAATGAAAATCTATAAGATTAAAATCAGTTTTGTTAACGCCGAGATTTCGAAACCACTTCTCAGTGCTTACAAATTAATTTTATGATTTAGGTTTTAATATTCTTGGAAACATAGACGTCCAAGGGGGGGGGGGTTATGGGGCGATTACCCCCCCAAAATTTTTTTCATTTTACCCCCCCCCCCCCCCCCCCATTTAAAATTTACCCATACCCTGGGGGTGCCGTAGGCACCCCAAACCATTTAGGAGGGGGTATTTACCCCCCCCAAAATAAAAAATCCCTAATAAAAATTTTTTTTGCGCGCTTCGCGCGCATTTTTAATACTAAATATTTAATAAAATTTAAATTACCCCCCACAAAAATTTTACCCCAGGGATAAATTTTTGGGGGTGTAAACTAAATTTACCCCCCCCCCCCCACAGACTTCAGGGGGTGTAATTACCCCCCAAAGCAAATTTTATCCCCGGGGTAAAAAATTTTTTTTGGGGGGGGGTAAAAAAAAAATTTCGGCGCGCTTCGCCCGCCATTTTACCCCCCCTAAATACTTTTAGATAAAGAATTTTACAAAAAACGAATTTTATAAAAAAAATCCTTAAAATTTGATGCAGATTTCAAATCTACTCCCTACATTAAAATTCCGGAAAACTTATATCTCTTAATCCATATATCTGTCTGTGTTTCTGTTTTAATGAATGTCTATATATCCATATATCTAACTTTCTATCTGTCTATATATCCATTTATCTGTTTTAATGTCTGTCCATAAATCTCTCTATACTAGACTTTTGATGACATTTACGGTATCTTAATGGACAAATGTAGCTATTTTCCTGATGGTGGCTCGCTTGCCACCTGCTTGCAGCTCTTGCTTGCGCTCCAGGTAACCGTCAATCTCCACAGGCGGCAGGTTCTCCATGCCACGGACATTCTTGGTGTGACGCCTAAACATGAAAGATGATATTATAGTTTTTAGGGTTGGCAATTTGTCCAATTTTTGGACCAGATTCGAATTCTTAAAAAAATTCGCAAAAAAATGAAACAGCAATAATCCGTAAAATTGTAAGCATGAGCAAGCTTCCAGTCATAAGTGCTTATTAGGTCAAACTGTTTATAAATATACGTTAGGTCAACTCTTATCATGGATAAGGGTAAGAAATTTGAAATTATCAACCTCTAATTTTTCAAAAATTAGATTTCCTTGGATTTTCTGGTTGCCAGACATGAAATCTACGCATCTAGTTTAGCTAGATGGCAGTGGTCTAGTTAGGATTGTGAATTTCAAACTAAATTTTATAGCAATGAATTGTGGTGGTACACCAAAGTTGAGTGCTATGTTCATTCAATAAAAGAAAGGTAGTGCAGAGAGGGAGGGGACATTGGGCTGTTTATTACACTAGTCCCCAAAATTATGTTTTCTTACTCATTAGCTCAATAAAATGATTGCTTCATATTGTTGTGTTCAAACGTTCCAACCACTAATTGCAATCTACAGAAGGGGTAATTTTATACATGAATCTTTCGGCCATTGTCTTATCCCTTTAGATCCCTTAGTTTTATAGTTATTTATCGCTCCGTATTATAGACAGCTTTCCGCGGACATTATGCGGATAGTATTGCGGAGAACCTGTTCTAATCCAGCGGATATTAATCGGTTTCGTATCTCACCTAAATGACTGAGTTTGTCGTCTAGTTGTAAAGCTTGGGATTCTCTTGTGCAGTTGTTTTTTACCATCCAGACGTATACTCTCTTAAAAAGATAGATAGATAAATAAATAGATAGATAATTAGATAGAGAGATAGATAAATAGACATATAAATAAATAGTTTGTCTAGTTTCTTTTTACCATCTAGCCGTATACTCTCTTAAATAGATAGATGGATAGAAATATAGATAGTCAGATATAAATATAGAGATAGATGGGTAGATAGATATTTTGTGCAGTTGTTTTTTTTTACCATCTAGCCGTATACTCTCTTAAATAGATAGATAGATAGATAAATAAATAGATAGTTAGTTAGATAGATAGTTAGATAGAGAGATAAATAAATAAATAGATAGATAGTTAGAAATATAAATATATAGTTTAAGTAGTTTTCTAAAACAATCTTGCCTTATACTCTCTAAAATAGATAGTTAAGAAGAGATAGATAAATAAATAGATAGATAGTTATTGTAGTTGCTTTTTATTATCTAACAAAGATAGATAGTAAGATAGACAGACATACACTAAGATAAATTAAAGGATTGATGATAGAAGAATTTAAATATAAAAAGATTAATAATTGCTCCCATCGTAGGTGTGTCTGTCTGTCTGTCTGTCTGTCTGTCTGTCTGTCTGTCTGTCTGTCTGTCTGTCTGTCTGTCTGTCTGTCTGTCTGTCTGTCTGTCTGTCTGTCTGTCTGTCTGTCTGTCTGTCTGTCTGTCTGTCTGTCTGTCTGTCTGTCTGTCTGTCTGTCTGTCTGTCTGTCTGTCTGTCTGTCTGTCTGTCTGTCTGTCTGTCTGTCTGTCTATCTATCTATCTATCTATCTATCTATCTATCTATCTATCTATCTATCTATCTATCTATCTATCTATCTATCTATCTATCTATCTATCTATCTATCTATCTATCTATCTATCTATCTATCTATCTATCTATCTATCTATCTATCTATCTATCTATCTATCTATCTATCTATCTATCTATCTATATGTGTCTATACCTTGTTTGCTGAAAGGTGAAGCATCTTCAGAATTATTGTGAGTATCAGAACTATTTGAGTTGGTAGCTCCCCCCATCATACGCATCTGGTCAAAATCCTCCTTGTTGAACCGAATTTCCTAAAGTTAAAAGATTAGGTATTTATATGTCGTATTTATTTGCCCCTAGAGGCATCTAGAAACACTTGAGGTGGAGGGGAGTTAGTTGAATAGCTAATTTAGAGAGTTTTTATATTTGTACACTTTCTAAGCAATAATATGGCCAGATTGTTCCCCTGATGTTTTCCTATTGGCTGATTTAAAGAGTATGTATATTTGTACAATTTTTAAACCAATAATAAGGCCGGATTGTTTTCCACTGGAGTCATTGGCCTAATTAATATTTGCCAGGGAATGTGATTCTGACAAACAATTTTGAGTGAAAAATTCCCCACAACCCTCTTACCTTTTTTTTCTCCCCATCACACCCGCTCCCTTTTAGTTACATAAAAAAAGCAAGTTATACGCCAACTTTACCCCAACAAAATATAAATTTTGCAGCAATTTCAATTGGAATTAGTTGGCTATCTGTCTGTCTATCTGTCTGTCTATCTGTCTGTCCATCTATCTGTCTGTCTATCTGTCTATCTATCTAGGTTATAATTTCTTACCTGAGTGCGTCGTCTCTCGTTCTCTCTCCGCCTTTCATTATTAATTCTCGCCAACTCCTAGTGGGTTAATTAATCAGCATTTTTATAAGCATCTGGTAACCTTTTCATTGGACAACCTTTGTCTCAAGGTCCTAATTGTCAGAGAGGGAGCGGACAATGGGATGTTTATTACACTAGTCCCCAAAGTTTTATAATAATGTTTTCTTAACAACCTTGGAGACTTTTAGTGAATTTTGATTGGTTGGTTTATTAGGTTGAGTGTTCAAAAGTTTCATCTATAGAAGGGTTAATTTTATTTAACATAATTTGGGTTGTACATCAATTTATCAGCTATTGTCTTATCCCTTTAGATCTCTGTACAACCTAGTAGTGTTTAAACTTTTCAACCACTAATTTTAATCTAAAGAAGGGGTAATTTTATGTATCATTATTGGGGAAGTACATAAATCTATCGGCCAGTGTCTTATCCCTTTAGATCTCTGGAACCTAGATGCTAGGGGTGCATTCATAATTTTATGAAATTAAAAATCTTAATTTAAAAAATCCACGAAAGAAAAACAGAAAATCTATGAAAATTTAGTAAGTTTTTTCTTGCCGCCGCTGCGCTGATAAAAATGCCGGCCGTTTAATTTCCTTTTTCTTGATGGCGTCCAGCCGTTCTTTCTCTTTCCTGGCCGCTTCTTCTCGTCTCTCATTCTCCTCCTTCTCCCGCAAAGCAGTAAAGTTTTGCTCTATCAATGTGATGCGGTTGACACCCTGAATAGATTATATAGATAGATAGATTCATAGATTATTTGATAGATGGATTTATAGATACTAGATAGATAGATAAATAAGAAGATTAACGGATAAATTTATTGAGTAGATGGATTTCAAGATAGAATGATCAGAGGGATAGATGGATATACAGTTGGATAGATTGATTATAAGGATTTATAGATAGGAAAATTGATTAGATGGATATGTAGATGGATAGATAGATTTATAGGTATATTGATCAATAGATTGATGGTTAAATAAATGGATAGATAGGTTGATAGGTATATAGATAGATAAATAGATTGAATAGATGGAATGATAGATAGATTTGTAAAGTTTTATAGATAGATTGATTATATGGTTACATAGATAAATGGATTAGATAGATTTATTAGATATATTTATAGATAGATAGATTGAATAATGGATCAATTTATTGATGGTTATATAGATGATAGATTTATAGATAGATTAATTAATGAATCAATAGAATGATTAGATTGATGGTTACAAAAAGGAGATTCATGGATAAATTTATTGAATAGATGGATTTATAGATAGATAGATTAGATGGATATATAGATAGATAGATTAAATGATGGATAAATTGATAGATTGATGTATTGATTTATAGGGTAATGGATGGACATGTCAGATAGATTGATGCTAGCTAAAAACATGACTAACACCATCTAGCGATGAAAAAAAAATATTTTTGGGAGCTGATTTAACAATTTTATATGTCCGTACAGGCCTCTAGGGGCGTAGCCGCAAGTAGATACATAGACAGATTGATATATACATTTACATATATTTTTATTAAAAGATGGATTAATGAAATAGATATGTGTTTAAAATACTTTAAGAAATGTACAGAAGAACAAATAATAATATATTATATATCATAAGCAAAAGTAGGGCAGCAACTGTAAAACTCACCTCTAGCTTATTCTCTTGAGCCACCACGGTTCCCTCAAAGTCACGTTGAAGTTTCAGCAGTTTTTCAACCTCGTCTATTGACTCGCCAAGGGTAGCATCTCTGAAAATAGTTGCACCAATAGGAATCAAGGATTTTATCATGTGACACAGTTCTTGTCCAATAGGGATCAAGGATTTAATTATAAGTATCTGCACCAATAGGGATCAAGGATTTTATCATGTGACAAAGATGTTGTCTAATGGGAATCAAGGAATCATTTTGCAACCCATCCCCAAATTAGTAATAACCCTTTAATCGACCTATATCAACCTTAACTGCAAAGGAGAACCACATAGGTTCAGTGGTTATTGAGATCATTTGCTATGCAGAGATAGACAGACAGACAGACACACCGACAGACAGACAGACAAACAGACCGACAGACAGACAGACTGTTACTTTTATGTAAGGATATACATTTCTATACAACATATTACAATAACTTATTGTATGAAAGAATTTTTATTTGAAGTAGGAATGTCAGGGATCTAAGGGGATAAAACATTTATAGGGTGGGTCGATTTGCAAGCTTTTTGTTTTTTTTGTTACTACACATTGGCAAGGGTTACTGGGCCAATATAAAACCCTGTGAAACTTGAATGGGGTTTTGTAATCTAAAAACAACGGGCGCGCAGGGGGTATAAAATGTGCCCTCCCCCTTATAAAACCAAAAATTGATATTCCTTCAAACACAGGCATGTTGCATATCAAAATGACCGCATTGAAATGCTGATTATGAATCTAAAAACAGTTTTGACTAAATCAGCTGTTTTAGGTACTTAATTCGATCTTATTTGAACTAGGATTAATATTTTTCAATGCGGTCATTTTATAGGCAACATGCCTGTGTTTGAAGAAATTATAATTTTTGGTTTTATAAGGGGGCGGGCAAATTTTATACCCCCCGCGCGCCCGTTGTTATTAGATTACAAAACCCCTTTCAAGTTTCACAGGGCTTTATATTGGCCCAGTAACCCTTGCCAATGTGTAGTAATAAGAAATTCCAAAATCGACCCACCCTATAAGACAATGGCCGATAAATTTTCGTACATGCCCAATGATGATACACAAAATTCCCTCTTTCTTAGATTACAATTATTGGTTGAAATTTTTGGACACTCAACTTAATGAATTAGCCATTCACACACTTATACATTTGATTTATATTCTGCTTTTTAAGTTCTGACACTCTACAAGTTTTACTGTTCGTATGTTCTACTGTTTCAGAGCTTCGCTTTTATGGATGTTGTAATCCTTGTTTTTATATGAAATTAAGTCTTTTGCAACATAAAATATAACGTTTGAGTCATTTACTAAATTGTTTTTTACTAGGGGCTTCGCCCCCAGAGGCCTCTAGGGGCACTTGAGGAAAGAGGAGTCCCCAAAAATAGTTATAATCCTTCCTGGGACCTATGTGAAGCTACCCTCTGAAGGAGAACCCGATCGGATCAGCGGTTAGCGAGATCCTTCGGTACAAATAAACAAACAGACAGACAGACATCGTTATACTTTGTATATTAGATATGATATTTGAACAAAAGACTGTCAGAAATTAGAAAATCTAGCCTAAATATGCCAATCGGCCAATCAGGATAACAAAACTAGTTTTCAACTTATAATTTTTCATTTTAAAAATCTCGGAAAGCTGTCTTTAATACGATGCGATAAATAACTATTCTTGATTCTTAAATTCCATTTCAACTGTTTAAATAACTCACTTATGTGAAAATTTAGTTTTTGGGATTTGGAAAATGAACAATAAAATTCCAAATAAAGAAGTTTGGACACTGCTTTTTTCACCAACTAATCAAGACTAATCAATATAAGTACCCAAAATTTTTAAGCCAAAGAAAAAAAGCTTTGTGTACTAGTTAAGTTTACAGTCCAATGTCTCCTCCCTCCCTCCCTGAGAAAAGCAAGCCATTTAATATGTGACCTAGCTGTAAATTTAAAGTTGTCCTATAGATTTAAAACATTTGGTTGTCAAAAAATAAATTCTTGATTTTTGCTTTTTAAACCAAAAATTTTTTTTTAGGGGGGGGTGAAATGTATTTGACCCCCCGCGGGGTGACTTTACCCATAAGAATATAAAGTTAAAGTTGTCCTATAGATTTAAAACATTTGGTTGTCAACAAATTCTTGTTTCTTACTTTTTAAATAACTCAACAAAGTTTTTGGGGAATTTTTTTTTTTGTGTGGGGGGAGTGAAATGTATTTGACCCCCGCGGGGTGACTTTTGGTACTAGTTATAAGCCAATTAACATGTGACCTTGCTGTAAAGTTAAAGTTGTCCTATAGTCTAGATTTAAAACATTTGGTTGTCAAAAAATTCTTGATTCTTACTTTTTAAAGTAACTTTTGTGATTTTTTAAAAATAGCTAGGCCGTGTTTTTAGTAAGGAGTAGATGTAAAATGATCCATAGAATTTAGATATGTTTTTTGTAGACCTCTTATTTTTGAAGTAATATATGTTTTTTTTAAATTAAGTTAGTTAAAGGTACTAAAACGCAACAAAAAAAATTGCCATTATGAACAAAAATATTAAAATCTTTTATTTGACACCTTTCTTTTTTATTTCTGTTGAGTAATTATTGCAAAAATTTATTTTGTTGAACCCCGTTGAATTAAAACTTTGAACTTTGGGAGCTCGTCATAAATGGGTTTAAAAAATCACAAAAGTTAGGACACGTTCTTTCAATTTTTTTTTTGAATTTTTTTTTAAGGGGAGGGGGGGGGTGAAATGTATTTGACCCCCCGCAGGGTGACTTTACCCATAAGAATGTCTGATATACATATCACCATCAAGTAATGATAGAATGGTGTTATTTCATTTAAACCTTACATTTTAAAAATAGCAAAATACTAGGGTTGGGCCGGATATCTGGCCAAAGTTCAATATCCGACAAATTACCGGATATCTG